>NW_028164323.1:35000-85031 GCF_964263955.1 Coregonus lavaretus | reverse complement strand
CTCTCACTCACTCTCTCAGTCTCTCTCTCTCTCACTCACTCACTCTCTCTCTCACTCACTCACTCACTCAGTCACTCACTCACTCTCGCAGTCTCTCTCTCTCACTCACTCTCTCTCTCTGTCTCTCACTCACTCTCTCACTCACTCACTCTCTCTCACTCACTCACTCTCTCAGTCTCACTCACTCACACTCTCTCTCTCTCTCACTCACTCTCTCAGTCTCTCGCTCTCTCTCTCACTCACTCTCTCTCTCACTCACTCACTCACTCAGTCACGCAGTCTCTCTCTCTCACTCACTCTCTCTCTCTGTCTCTCACTCACTCTCTCAGTCTCTCTCACTCTCTCACTCACTCTATGTCTCTCAGGCTCACTCACTCACACTCTCTCTCTCTCTCACTCACTCTCTCAGTCTCTCGCTCTCTCTCTCACTCACTCACTCTCTCACTCACTCACTCACTCAGTCACTCACTCACTCTCGCAGTCTCTCTCTCTCACTCACTCTCTCTCTCTGTCTCTCACTCACTCTCTCACTCACTCACTCTCTCTCACTCACTCACTCTCTCAGTCTCTCAGGCTCACTCACTCACACTCTCTCTCTCTCTCACTCACTCTCTCAGTCTCTCTCACTCTCTCACTCACTCTCTGTCTCTCAGTCTCTCTCACTCACTCACTCACTCTCTCACTCACTCTCTCAGTCTCTCAGTCTCACTCACTCACACTCTCTCTCTCTCAGTCTCTCTCTCTCTCTCTCTCTCTCACTCACTCACTCACTCACTCTCTCTCTCTGTCTCTCACTCACTCTCTCAGTCTCTCTCACTCACTCTCTGTCTCTCAGTCTCTCTCACTCACTCACTCTCTCACTCTCTCACTCACTCACTCACTCTCTCTCTCTCTCAGTCTATCTCACTCACTCACTCACTCTCTCAGTCTCTCTCTCTCTCACTCACTCACTCTCTCAGTCTCTCTCTCTCTCTCTCAGTCTCTCAGTGTCTATTTGAGTCGAATCAACGTAATATAATCCTTTTTACGTCTCTATCATCTTTACTCAATGTATTGGACCACATCAACTCAACTTACTCAAGCTTATCTACTCATAAAAACAAGCAAAAAGATCTACTCAATAATATGACGTGTGCCTTTGTTGACTGTAATAGCTTGAGTACATTCCACAAAGTCATTTTTTACAGTGTATCTAAAGACACGTTTGTTGTGGTGATGCACTTTTTCTTTGACGTTGAACTTGCATTGAACAGACAAATCCATTTCGTTACAACCCTTTTGTAGTATGACTTAGGAATATTTGTTGATGATCCTAATGTCTATGCTTGAATAGTGATTGGTTGTTGGTGAAATATTGCTGAGAACCCATCGTTTCCTGGCCTTTTTTCACTATTGAGCAATTTTGAAACATTTGTTTTGCTATTGGATTCATAATGGTGACCTGGGACAAGTAATTAGTGAAAACTAGAGTTTAGCAGTTGCCATTAAAGCGATCGAACCAAGTCATCCTAATAGGCTAGTATTAGCCTAAAGCAGGGATTCCCAAACTCAGGCCACGTTTTGGGAGTTTTTGCCCCAGCACTACACAGCTGATTCAAATAATCAACTCATCATCATCAAGCTGGGAGTATTAGAATCAGCTGTGGAGTGTTAGGGCAAAACGCAAAACGCGCACCCCTTGGGGACCCCAGGACCGCGTTTGGGAAACGCTGGCCTAAAGAGCAAATGACCATGAGGTGCAGTACCCACATTTAACCACAAGATGGCCTCCGTGCTCCACTGTAAAGTTTGGGCCTCTGCATGAGTCTCTCAGCAGCACTGCAACATGGGACTTTCAAAGGAAGTTGGCATGCAATGTTTCTTCTGGACTGCATTCAAGGCAACTAATGACACACAACTAATAGTGTCAATTATTCATCTGAACACAATTCTTGTAACTATTCGGCCTATATTATCACTCGTTTCTTTTCCCCCTCCTTTGTAAAGCATTTTACTGTGCTACTATAGTCCAAAGTAAGTGGATGATGCCAGACGGTTGTATATATATATATATATATATATATATATATATATATATATATATATATATATATATATATATATATACACACACACACACACACACACACACACACACACACACACACATTGAAGCTAGACTTCAGGCAACGAAAAGGTACAATACGTAGCTTTTAGACGTGTTAGTGAACAACATACATGGTGGGTAATGTAGAGGTGCGTGTATACATGGAACAATTGTGCCTTTTTGATGGAAATATGGAGGTGGCTCTTAAAAGAGCCTTTGGGGGATTTTGGAGTTCAGGTCATCCTCATTTATGCGCGCTCTCCGCGAATACGGCGGGCCAGCTGGATGTCCTTGGGCATGATGGTCACCCGCTTGGCGTGGATGGCGCACAGGTTGGTGTCCTCGAACAGGCCGACCAGGTAAGCCTCGCTAGCCTCCTGCAGGGCCATCACAGCGGAACTCTGGAAGCGCAGGTCGGTCTTGAAGTCCTGGGCGATTTCTCGCACCAGGCGCTGGAAGGGCAGCTTGCGGATGAGCAGCTCAGTGGACTTCTGGTAACGACGGATCTCTCTCAGAGCCACGGTGCCGGGCCTGTAACGGTGAGGCTTCTTCACACCGCCGGTGGCCGGGGCACTCTTGCGAGCAGCCTTAGTGGCGAGCTGCTTCCTGGGGGCTTTGCCACCGGTGGATTTGCGAGCGGTTTGCTTGGTTCTGATTTAAGGGTTTTTATTAAAAACGTACAAAAACCATACATCATAAATCATTCAATTTCAATACAATACAATATTTGCATCACGCCACACCATTCTCACTCCAGTATCCTCTCACCCTCCTCTTTCCACCACCCCATCACTATTAACCAACCAACAGCCCCATCATAATAAGAAAAAACTATACTATGCCATTTAGCAGACGCTGTACTTACCGTCATGCTTGCATACATTTTACATATGGGCGGCTTCGGGTTCCGAACCCTCTACAAACGCCATGCTCTACCCCACTGAGCCACCTAGGACTACGATAAAATAAACATAGAAATCACATCATGTATACCGGCTAAGCCACATAGGACTACGTGAAAATAAACATAGAAATCACATCATGTATACTGGCTACGCCACATAGGGCTATGAGAAACCAAACAAAAATCAAACTATAACACTAGATACACCTCAGGGGAGCACCTTCCCTCCCCTTTTTACCCAGCCACAAAAAACACACCCTCCTCCCTACCCCTCTATACTAAACCTAAACCCCCCCTCTACACTAATCCTAAACCCCCCTTCCACCTCTCCCGAGCGGCATGCTGCCCCCACTTCTTCTCCTCTCCCTTCATCCTCCCCCTCAAATTTCTCTCCACCCTCCTCACTATCCCCTCCACACCCCCTTCCCCCCCTGTCCTTTCCAATTTCTGCCTAGCCTCCCACAAACCCTGTTTAAAGAGGCTTATGAGAAGCCAGAGCAGAAACCTGTCCCTAACCGTCCCCCTCGCTCTCCCTACCCCTCTCTCTACCCTAGCCCATGTAACCACAAAATCCCCTCTCACCCTGCCTATCAGACCCTGTGCCCTAGCCCACACTACCCCGGCGAAAGCACAGTCCCAAAAAAACATGGCGCACCGTCTCCTCCCCGCCACACGTTGGCCTTGGGCAGGTGGGGGATCGAGTCAAGCCACGCCCGTACAAGATGGAACGTACGGGCAAGCCCTTATGGAGGCTCAACCAATTCAGGTCCTTGAGCCTGTTATCCAGACCTCGCACCTGCACTCCCTCCCAAACCACCGCCGGGATACCCAATACCGGCCCGGGACACCCTCCCCGTCTCACCTCCTCGTACAGGTGCCTGTGATCTAAACCTACTCGGGCTACTTCAACCTCGGGGTGACCACGCAGCCACTTGGCCGCATAGCTAAAGTGCCACGGCAGCTGTTCCGCCCGAGGACCCGTGTTAGTCCACACCATTACGCTTCTCGCC
The DNA here is from genome assembly GCF_964263955.1 of Coregonus lavaretus. Taxonomy (NCBI): domain Eukaryota; kingdom Metazoa; phylum Chordata; class Actinopteri; order Salmoniformes; family Salmonidae; genus Coregonus; species Coregonus lavaretus. The sequence goes on along the minus strand of NW_028164323.1, from coordinate 81,031 downwards.
TGGTAAGAGAAGAACACCCGCAGGAGGTAACCAGACGGGTGTATTACCGGATGAGCCAGCTCAGTCAACAAATATGAAACAAAAATTGAATCCAGCTTGAGGGGGAAATGTGGTACCCCCCTACCTCCCTCCCCGATGGGACAGAGCATGCGTACCCTCGCGACATACTCTTGCCTGCCACCCCACATGAACTGGAACACCAGCCTCACTAGAGGCACTCTCAGACTCTCTGGCAATGGGTAGACGTATGCCATATACAATAGTGATGGCAACACATCCACCTTGAGGACCAGGACCTTGCCTATAAAAGACAATGACCTAGCCCTCCACATCCCCACCTTCCTCTGCACCACTGCGATGCATCTGTTCCAGTTCAGCGTCGCTGAGCCAGAGGTCTCAAAAAGGACCCCGAGAATCTTCAGGGCCCCACTACAGAGAGATAACCCCCCAGGCACATCCGTCCTCCCACGCCATCTTCCGAAATACTTTACGGATGACTTAGCGTGATTGAGGACCGCTCCCGACGCTCGGGTGAATTCCCCTATGATGGCAAGGGACCTAGTCAGGCACGAGTCCTTGCATAGCAACAAGGAAGTATCGTCTGCGTACTGGGTCATCTTAACATGCAGCCCACCGCTTCCAGGGATAAGCATGCCCTCCACCCCTGTGTCTGCCCTAATGGCAGCCCCCAGAGGCTCCATGTACAGAACGAAGAGGAGTGCCGAGAGCGGGCACCCCTGCCTGACCCCAGACTCAAGGTCAAAAACGTCACCCATGTGACCGTTTACGTTCACCCGGCACCCTGCTCCGACATATAAAGCACGGATCCACCCTATATACTTCTCCCCAAAACCTAATCTGCCTAACACCCTGAAAAGAAAAGATCTATTCACTCGATCAAAGGCTTTAGCCTGGTCGAGTGCTGCTACCATTAGCGGCAGCCCTCTATCCTCTGCCCAAGCAATGGAGTCCCTGATCAAACTCAGGTTCCACCTAATAGAGCGTCCCTCTATCCCACACGTCTGATCCTCATGGACGACGTAGGGAAGGGCTGTGCGCAACCGGTCCGCTAGAACCTTCGCAAGTAGCTTGTAGTCTACGCACAGCATGGTCAACGGCCGCCAGTTGCCGAGATCTGTAGCGTCCCCCTTCTTGTACAGAAGTGACAGCACACCTACGGCCATCGATCCCCCCGGGACCCCTGTCTCGAGGATGGCCTTCAAGACTTCGAGGACTACTGGCCCAAGTATACCCCAAAACTTGAGGTAAAACTCAGCCGGCAGCCCATCCATCCCGGGCACCTTCCCTTTTCCCATCCTCCTGAGGGCGCTCTCAACCTCTTCTAGGGAGATCTCAGCCTCCATTGCTTTTCTAATGTCCTCCGGCACTTGCCGGGACAGGTGTTCTAAAAACACATTGCCCTGCTCTACATCTACTGCCCTCTCTTGAAAGAAACCTCGGAAATGCTCCGTGGTCACCTTGACCATTTCCTCCGTCTCTCTCACTACTCTACCGCTTTCTTCCCTAACCCCATACATTACCTTCCTACTCTGCCTTTCCCTTACTGATTTAAAGAACACGGCCGAACATGTTTCGTCGTGTTCTATAAAACCACTACGCGCCCGCATCAAGAAAGCGCGAGCCTTCCGCTCATGCACCTCCCTTAGCTGCGCCTTTAGGGCAGCGGATCTCTCCCAGTCTGCCGACCCGCCGAGGTTGCCTGCCTCAAGCTCGAGTTCTAGCAGCCTCTGGATATGATCCACCTCCCTCCTTTCCTCCCTCTTTTTCCTCTTCCACTGTCCTATTATAAAAACCCTCATCCTCACCTTCACTATTTCCCACCACTCTAACACCCCCTCACACATGGACCGGAGGCCTTCAAGCCCCCTAAAAAAATCTACAAAAGCGTTGACGAAAGCCTGCCCATCCAGCACCTCCCGTTCTAACTTCCAGTACCCCCTACCGAAGAGACAGACTGGTGCCCCCACCTGCAGGAGCACCCCGTCGTGGTCCGAAAAGAACACAGGCAACAAGCGCCCAGACAACTGACCCAGAGACCTAGATAGGAAAATATAGTCGAGCCTCCGCTCGACCCCCCTAGAGTTGCGCCATGTTGGCCATGCCATCGCCGGAACAGTGTGCAGGCCCCCATCCACCAGACCATGGCTTGCCATTAGTCCGGCGACGGCTCCTGCACTACTATCCCCCCCCCTCCCTATGTCTACATTGAAATCCCCCCCTATCACCAAGTGTCTATTTGTAGCACACAGCGGCTCCAGGCAGTCCACCATCTCCCTCCTGCCCGTTGCCAACTGTGGCCCGTACACCACAATAACCCTGTATCTACTCTCCCTTATCGTGACATCCGCTCCCAGTACCCTACCCTGCATACCCACAAAAGTGCCCTCCACCTTCACCTCCCTATTCCCACACAGAATCCCCACCCCTGATGAATGAACCCCCCCTATGCCCCACACCGACTCCCCCTTGTCCCACTCCCTCCTAAACCTTAAAACATCCCCACTATCCCTTAGGTGAACCTCCTGTATAAAACAAACATCAAAACCCACCCCCTCTAAATACCCAAAAACCGCCCTTCTCTTAACCCCCTCCCTTATTCCCCTCACATTTACCGTAACAAAAATAACCCCTGCCATAATACATATTACACATCACGCAATAATATTCCCCAAAACTCAAAAACCAAAACAGGAGGCTCACCTGATGCTCCCCTGCTCCATCTCCTCCAGCGGTGCCTCCGACCCCCCTTCAGGTGTCGTCCCCCCACTCTCCTCCATCTCCCCAGCCCAGGATGCCGGAATGGTGTTCGGTTCCCGGGTTTCCTGATCCCTGGGCTCACCACCATCCTCCTCCATCCCATCAACCCAGAAAACGGTTGGAAATAGCACCGGGGATCCAGCGTCCTCTGCCCCCCCCTGCCACCCCCCAGTGGGTGCCCCCGGCAGTTGTGCATTGGGAGGGGTCAGCGCCGTGGGAGCTTCTTCCCCACCACCCTCCTTCTCTCCCATTACTCGCTTCGCCTCCCCCTCTTCCCCCCCGCCCATCTCCCTCTTCCTATCCCCAGACCTCCCCCTCCTCTTCCCTCTCTTCTTCGTATGACCCGACAGCGGGGAAACCATAACCCCCCTAACCCCCAGCTCCTCCCTCACCTCCCTCAGCTCCTCCTCCCCTTCTCTCGCTCTCTCCCTACTCCCCCCCTCCGGCATCGCCCCTCTCCCCTTCTCCTCTCCTTCCAGGGCTGTGGCCGGCACCTCACCGACCTCCTCTCGCTGCTCCGTCTCTGGCACCTCCTCTCCCACTCTCCCCTCTGTCTCCGTCGCCGTTCCCGCCTCTCCTTCCTGTCCTTTTCCTGCCGTCCTCTGCCCGTCCTCCTCTCTTCCTGCTGCTTTTCCTGGCACCTCCTCTGTTGCAGCCGGACTTCCCTCTGGCCCTTGGCTCGGGTCTGGAACTCCCTCTCCACTTCCTCCCCCATCCCCCTCTCCTGCACCTGCTCCCCCCCCTGCAGCCGCTGCATACGACTTGTGGCGAGCCGTGCAGTCCCTCCACAGATGTGCTGATGATCCACACCCGTGGCATTTCTTTGGCTCACCACAGTCTTTCGCCTCGTGCGCCCCTGACCCACACACCCTGCACTTCCTCCCTCCACATGAGGCGAAATTATGTCCGTACGTCATGCAGCGTCTGCAGAACGGAGGCTGACGGGCATAAAATATTGTCCCCCTATCAGCCCCCAGGGAAAACATTGCTGGAGGATGAAGGTACCCCCCCAGGCCCCCTGGGTCTTCCTTCAACAAGGCCTGGAAACTCCTCCTCCCGTTCCAGAACCCGAGCGTGTCCTTGAGGAGCCTTGCTGAGGAGACATTGTCCATGTACCTCCCCAGAAAGGCCCTCACCTCCTCTTCCTTAACATGCGGGTTGTACATGTTTACAGTCACCACTCTGAAGCCGTTTCTCGCCAGGCTCGCCACTTCGTAGTGGCACATGGGTCTAGCCTTCTCCACCACCTTCACCCTTCCCATGACCTCGTCATGCTTCCCCTCCGTGTGGAGCACGACATCATATGCCCCTTCCAGGGGATTCGCCTGGAGGCACAACACGTCCTTTACCTCCAGCTTCAGGACCCCCATGAGTATGGTCCTCCCGAACGTCTCCCTTCCAAAGGGCTGCATCTCCTTTTCCCTCCATGCGAACCTTATCGCGTTGGCAATACCCATCCTGGGAATCGCCCAATACTTTTTCGACTCCGCCATCTCCGCAAGGAGAATAGCGATTTCACTTCTGCCCGACTCTTTTGTTTAAACTTGGCAAGTTCCAAAAAAAATTGCTTGGTTCTGGCCCTGTCGCTTCTCTGACAGTCGGGAGTATAGCCTCGAAATGCCTATGTGAAGTTTATAAAGCCGGCAGTGGCGCCTGCTGATTGGACACCATCTCCCCACCACCCCGATTGGCCCGTTGCGCAGGCCTCCTCCGTTGGCCATTGGACGGGAGGCCCGGCCTCTCCAAAATTCAAACTCCCGGTGCGCGCGCGCAATAGGACGCCGCCGGCCCTTTACGCATAATAATAGTCGCCAAAGTCAAGAGTGACATCTTTATAGGCACGTTGTAATCTAATGCTAGCCTGCTATGGCAAACGAGGCCTAGTAGGTGTTGTTGTTCATGGAAGGCCTCATGTGGGCACAGAATGTCGAAATAGTTGTGTATACACCCACTCAATGTGTAGCGGTCATAGAAAGGTACTTTGCGCTTTTGGAGAGCTAGGTGGTTGGCTCTTAAAAGAGCCTTTGGGGGTTGAGTAGTCAAGTTGAAGTCGCAGTAGCGAATTTACTTGGCTTTGACTGCCTTCTCGGTCTTCTTGGGGAGTAGCACTGCCTGGATGTTGGGCAACACACCACCCTGAGCGATGGTCACACCGCCGAGCAGTTTGTTCAGTTCCTCGTCGTTACGGACGGCCAGCTGCAGGTGACGGGGGATGATACGAGTCTTCTTGTTGTCACGGGCAGCGTTGCCGGCCAACTCCAGGATCTCAGCAGTCAGGTACTCGAGCACGGCGGCCAGGTAGACTGGTGCGCCAGCGCCCACACGCTCGGCGTAGTTGCCTTTGCGCAGTAGCCTGTGCACACGGCCCACGGGGAACTGGAGCCCGGCACGGGATGAACGGGTCTTTGCCTTCGCCCTGGCCTTGCCTCCGGTTTTGCCTCTTCCGCTCATATTGGTATCTTGAGAAAGTCACAGAAAGTCTGAATGAGCCGCTCGCCACTTCGAGAGCCGTACTTATACCTCGCCACAAGAGGCAACGATTGGCCACCGGGCCGGTGTGGCCTTATCCAATTGGAGCGAGGGACAGACAGACAGACAGCCCTAAGCCGGTTCCCACCCACAGGCAGCGAGTGAGAGGCTACTTTGTGTCCCTCCGACTTTGTTACTTTGTGTCATTTCGCGTGAGCGCCAAAATGTCCGACATGAAATCCTCACATTATTTCTCTCCAAATGGGAAACAAACAGCTGGTGAGGGTGCACTCTTGAGTTTGAAATCGAAGCCACTATAGTATTGTTATTACATGGCACTTGTAACACATCACAGCAGCCTGCCTCTGAACGGGAATAGCCCAGTGGCTCATATATAAATATGGCTGTTGAGGGTGCACTCGTGAGTTTGAATTCGAAGCCACTATAGTATTGTTATTACATGGCACTTGTAACACATCACAGCAGCCTGCCTCTGAACGGGAATAGCCCAGTGGCTCATATACAAATGGCTGGTGAGGGTGCACTCGTGAGGTCGAATTTCTAAGCCATTTTGGCCCTCTATTATATTCCTCTCCCTTCGCACACACCCAGAGTGGGACGATGTTGTGTGCGTAAAAGTAGCCTAGTGTGCGTAATTTCTTTTTCACGACAGATAGTACATGGAAATCAATGCGCTTTCTATGGAAAGAGGTGGGTGGCTCTTAAAAGAGCCTTTTGTGGTACAACATGTGTCGAGTAGAACACTGTTTGTAATAGGTTTACTTCTTCTTGGGGGCTGCCTTCTTGGCCTTGGCTGCCTTGGGCTTGGCGGCTTTGGGCTTGGCTGCCTTTGTAGCCTTCTTGGGGCTCTTGGCCGCCTTCTTGGCCGCTGCGGCGGGCTTCTTCACCTTCTTGGGGCTCTTGGCGGCCTTTTTGGGTGTAGCGGGCTTCTTGGCCTTCTTGGGGGACTTCTTTGCGGCGACGGCCTTCTTGGCTGCTACCTTCTTGGGCTTCTTCGCCGCGGCGGGCTTCTTGGCGGCCACCTTCTTTACTTTGGGAACTGCGGTTTTCTTGGCGGGCTTCTTTGCCTCGACGGCTTTCTTGTTGAGCTTGAAGGAGCCGGATGCACCGGTGCCCTTGGTCTGGACCAGGGTGCCCTTGGTGACGAGGCTCTTGACTGCGATCTTGACGCGGGAGTTGTTCTTCTCCACGTCGTAGCCGCCTGCCGCCAGCGTCTTCTTGAGCGCGGCCAGGGACACGCCGCTCCTCTCCTTGGAGGCGGTCACAGCCTTGACGATGAGTTCTCCTACGCTGGGTCCCGCTTTCTTGGGCTTGGCTGCTGCCTTCTTCTTGGGTGCCTTGGCCGGCGCTGCGGCTGCGGGTGCTGGTGCGACTTCTGCCATGTCTGTCTGTCTGTCTGTCTGTCGTTTGGTCCGGTACACACACACACACACACGGTCTGCGAGGAGTAGTTTGCTGTAGACGCTGCTCTGCGCTATTGAAGCTCCACACCGAGCAGGGGGCTGGCCTTAAACGCGACATGAGAACCATGTAGACTCAAGGCAACCAGCTCGGCTTCTCTGGGCTGGCCAAATGCTCTTTCACTTGTGTTTTCTGTTCGCCTATATCGGCCCGAAAGTCACCGACGGAGCCGTGTTTTTGGTCCAAAAGCGAACGGCCCAGCGAGCAGACTTGTCTCCGTTCAGAATAAAGTAATGTGGGCCGCGGAAGGGCCGTGCATTTTGTTGCGGCTCGCTCAAAACCTCACCGTTCGACTGTCGGGTGGAGCGGTGCGCACTGGTTTTCCTGTGCTATTTGTCTCCTAAATGGCCTAAAAGTGCATCCGATTGCGAGCAGCACTTGTTGTGTAGTGAGCCGAGATGTCTGGCAAGGGAATCAAATGGTTTGGGGTCCCCTGATGTGGTCAGGGGTGTTTTAAAGAAGCGCTCTTTTGGGGACCTTAAAACACATGCACCTGTGAGGCCTGGCTGAGACTAGTGTTGTACCTCAAGTTTCAGGTTGTATTCGTCATATGTACAGGATCCACATGGTATAAACAGTCCTACGACATGCTTACTTGCACTATGTGTGTGTGTGTGTTATTGTATTAGTACTTTTTGTGCACTGGCAGTGTGAGTGTTGTTGTTGTTGTATTTGTAGCCTACTATTTCTACACAGTGAGATTGTGTGTTGTCTTCTGGTAGGTAGGTAGGTAGGTAGGTAGGTTGGCTGTCTCTACTAATATATTGTTCACCTGCTTGACTCCGCAGCGTGACTCGCCTCGGTCTTTGTGTCTGTGGGTCTTGGTGTCTGGCTGGCGCTATGGAGGCTGGCGCCCCATGGGTCATGGCGCGTTGATATAGGCCTAGATAGAGGGAGTCTCTCTCTCTGTCTGTCTCTCTCTCTCTCTCTCCCCCCAAGTGGGACAAGGGCTGCATATGTGGTTGGACTGGGAGAAGAATCCCAGCAGGTGCATGTGGGTCAGAAGGTTGATTGCGGCCTCTTTTCTTTTCCTTGTTGTATATATGTATGGGGCGGCAGGTAGCTTAGTGGTTAAGAGTGGTTAAGAGCGTTGTGCCAGTAACCGAAAGGTGGCTGGTTCTAATCCCCGAGGCGACTAGGTGAAAAATCTGTCGATGTGCCCTTGAGCAAGGCACTTAACCCTAATTGCTCATGTAAGTCGCTCTGGATAAGAGTGTCTGCTAAATGACTAAAATGTAAATGTATAGGCTATCCCCAAGGTAGTCATTGGGATCCGCTGCTGCTCCAACGACTATCGCAAGGGCCGCCCGCTCGCTCACTGTGTTATACTGTGACTTGGCCTACAGACACATTCATATCCTCACGTGGAAGCAACTGCCTTAGCTGGTAGAGCACGGCGCTTGTAACGCCAAGGTAGTGGGTTCGATCCCCGGGACCACCCATACACAAAAATGTATGCACGCATGACTGTAAGTCGCTTTGGATAAAAGCGTCTGCTAAATGGCATATTATATTATTATATTTATCCTGTTGCCTCATGAGGGTAGTAGGAAGGAAAATACACTATGTGCCTCAAATGTACTACACTTTACATGGACATTTTGAGTCATGTAGCAGACGATCTTATCCAGAGCCACTTACAGTTAAGTGTGTGCCTACATTTTCATACTGGCCCCCCTTGGGAAACGAACCCGCAACCCTGGCGTTGCAAGCGCAGTGCTCTACCAACTGAGCTACAGGGGACTATATATGTATGATGCGACCTGGACCGGAAATGACCCGTTGGCAATAAGGGCTACGTATATATATATATATATATATATGCCTACTCCTATTCTTCCTAGACGGGATTATTCACCCCCTTTTTATTCTTGCCATTATCGTTCTCATTCACATCATTAGGGTAGAGTCCAATGATGGAGCGTCCATTCTCCCCGTCCGTGTCCTACCGATTCAGGAAGTCGACTCAAAATGACTATCCGCTCATTAAACGACAAAAGGCATTTCTTTCCATTCAAACCCAACAGACTGCTTTTTTTATTTACACCCTTTGTCAAATGGTGCCATTTTTCATTGCCTTCACCTGGAATGGAGGCCGACAAACATGGGTTACTATTCAGCGTGCAAAGACAACAAAAAAGGCGCGCTAAACCCCTACGCTGGAACGGGCGGGGGAAATGATACAATGTAGCCGTTCTCCGAGCCGGCGCGCGCCGCCCATTAAACAATGATACAATGTAACGCAGCCTACCTGCGCATTCATTCGGTGGCGATGGAAATGCTCTTTTTACTGACAGAGTGGGTGGCTCTTAAAAGAGCCTTTGGGTTAGTAGAGCAGTCCAAATGCGCTGTTTACTTGGAGCTGGTGTACTTGGTTACGGCCTTGGTGCCCTCGGACACGGCGTGTTTGGCAAGTTCACCGGGGAGTAGCAGGCGCACGGCGGTCTGGATCTCCCTAGAGGTGATGGTAGAACGCTTGTTGTAGTGGGCCAGGCGAGAGGACTCTCCGGCGATACGCTCGAAGATGTCGTTCACGAACGAGTTCATGATTCCCATGGCCTTGGAGGAGATGCCGGTGTCGGGGTGGACCTGCTTCAGGACCTTGTACACGTAGATGGCGTAACTCTCCTTCCTGGACTTTCTGCGCTTCTTGCCGCCCTTCCCTGCGGTCTTGGTGACGGCTTTCTTGGAGCCCTTCTTGGGCGCTGACTTTGCTGGCTCGGGCATGATGATGTCTCGTTGCTTCTCAGAAACGAATGAGGGGGTGAAGGGCGCTTACCCGTCTTATGAAGAGGAAGCTAATCAAAGTCGGCGGCCGTGGACACTCCCCTGCTTGCTCGTAGGCGCCCCTGCTATTTGCCCAGTGGAGCTCTAGCGCTCAAAAGAGCCTTCCGCTCAGAGGCTAGCTTCCCGAACAAAGACAATTGAGGGCGCGCGCGCGGGTCCTCACCCCCTCCCTCCTCTCTATAGCCTATGCTCTGTGACCGATGGGGAATTGTGTGTTTCAAAAGGGGGGCCTGAATAGTTGTCCGAATGGCACGATTGTTGTGCCACATAATGCTGGTGATAGAATTGCCCACGTTGGCACCGTCAGACATAGGGCTCCCATTTTGGACTGTGTGTGTGTGTGTGTGTGTGTGTGTGCGCGCGCGCGAACGCTGTCCCCCTCTTTTCGAGCCACATCTACCGACGGGTGGTGGTTTTATGTTGTCCAAATGCCACTATTGCTTGACCCAAAATAACAACGTCACTACACTTTGCCACTGTCAGATATAGGCCTCCCTCTGTGCGCTAAAACGGGAAGGGACATTAGAATCCGCTATTTAATACTCCCTGTCCACTCGAAGTGGCTCATACTTTCCTATCAAATAGCATACGGAAGAAAAGAAAAAAACACTATATGGAATGGGCCCTTTTGAAGCGGATGTGGGTGGCTCTTAAAAGAGCCTTTGGGTTCGAGTCGGGGTGTTGAGGTTCCGAAGAGAGTGCGTTTAACCGCCGAAACCGTACAGGGTGCGTCCCTGTCGTTTCAGAGCGTAGACCACGTCCATGGCGGTAACGGTCTTCCTCTTGGCGTGCTCGGTGTAGGTGACTGCGTCACGGATCACGTTCTCCAGGAACACCTTTAGGACACCGCGGGTCTCCTCATAGATCAGACCGGAAATACGCTTCACGCCGCCGCGGCGAGCCAGACGTCGGATAGCGGGTTTGGTGATTCCCTGGATGTTATCGCGGAGAACTTTTCGGTGACGCTTGGCGCCTCCTTTTCCAAGTCCCTTGCCGCCTTTGCCTCTTCCAGACATGGTGTGTTCGCTAGTTGAGTTCAAGTGAATGAATGACTTCAGCGCCGGTGCGTGGTGCGCTATTATCTGCGTTTGGTCGACCTGATTGAGGCCATCGGCACAGAAAGCGCGCCTCTGTGATATGTTCGGAGGCGTTGCAAAGGGGAGGGCGCTCGTTCTAGGGGACTAGGGAGGAGCGATTACAAAGGTGACGTGAAAGCAACTACCGTGCGCGGGAAACATACTCCAATACTGATATAGGCTATGTGGAACACAAGGCCAAACGGTGACAACTGGGAGATCAGCTAGTACACTGTGTCCCTGTCCTCATATTGTTGTTGTTGTTGTTGTTGTTGTTGTTGTTGTTGTTGTTGTTGTTGTTGTTGTTGTTGTTGCACCTGATTTTACTCATTGAGGACTTGCTAATTAGGTGACAGGTTGTTCAGTCAGCTGTGGCTCTCCAGGGCTACAAGAAAAATGGGTATTGTTGGGGGTAGGCTACTCTACCGCTGGAGTTGGGAAACACTGACCTAGTAGGATGAGTCTGTTTAGCTATGGAAGGACGTGTCGTATTGACTGTCATTAATAAACATCACTCTTCTTCTTTCTTCTCTAGACACCACTCGGCCTGACAGTAAGGGGGCCAAGAGGACCTGGGGTGCGGATGGGAGGGGTGGTGATCCCTCTGCAAGCTGGAGCGTTTACAAAATAGTTGTCATCATCCTTATGCCTAATGTGTGTTGCAGCCAAACAGCACACACTGTTTGTGTGACTCCCTGACATTACGCAATGATGTAAGCACATTTGGGAATGTCTTCCATATTGTTGCATAAAGACGACCGTGTGCATAAACTGTGAGACCGAGAGTGGCGTACCTTTACCCACACACACACACCCACACACACACACACACACACACACACAATGAAGGGATTGATTTCCTACGCATACAGAGGTGATAGTGATGTGCCAATATTGTATGGTACCTTTCTTAGCAAACCAATAATAAAGCTTCTTATAATGGAATTATTGTTATGATGTTGATCATTTGTATTGCCGCAGGATAGCCTCAGATGTGTCGTCAAAGAAAGGCCACAGAAAGAGGGCCCGTCTCAACTGTTCATTTCAAAAGGGACAAATTGGGGGGGTGCACTGATGCCTTAAGGGCCCAAGAGCACAGACTGCCACTTTATCATTCAGTGCAGTTGAACATCTCACATTTGACTAGCTTTCATAGGACAACTTATTGTTGCCATAATTGTCTCTTACCTGTACTTACTGGCTGCCGGCCCTCGGTGGAGTATATCGAGGAACAGAGGGTGCCTTTTAGGATAAGGACTAACAAGGTTTTGACTAGGTGGGATACAGCTACGACCGGAAGTGACTTTTCCCTAGCAGTTTAGGCTAATTAGGCTAGAGTGCAGATACTTGACATGTACAGTACAACAACAAATCACAGAGGGCCTGTTACCACACCCTATAGGCTTGAACATCATAATATCACAATATATAATAATACTCATACATAATAATCGAAAATCACCTTTGACTACAGTGACATTGGTAGTAAGTAGGCTACAGTATAATGGATAGCTACCCAACTGGGACAGAAAGTGGAAATTGAAGGGGGACACGCAGTGAGCAAAACTCCTAACGACATAAAAACACAGACACTTCAGTGGAACGCACAGGGCTAGACGGGAAGGAAGACGTGGAGAAGGACTATTGAAGAGGAGATGAAGAACACCGGAAGCATCGAGTGAAGAAATGGGCCCGGAACAGGGTTAGGCCGAGATGCACTGTTGACGCCCTATCCTTCATTTAGGACCTCAAAGAAATGAGTCAACTCCTATAGGGACTATTTTCACCGCCACCTGCTGGACCAGAGGTCATGTGGCCAACACTCTGCTTGAGATCATTAAGAGCTATAAGGAGTCCATCAACTACCTGGTCAGTCAAGTCATATAGGGGGGGATTTCATGGCCACCTGCTGGAGCAGAAGTCATGTTTGCCAACACTGGCCTTAAAATCATTAGGAGCTATAAGGAATAAATCAACTCATCATTCAAGTCATATAGGGAGGGATCTTAGCACCACCTGCTGGATCAGAAGTACCCTTCACTGTAGGCACAAGAGAGCCATCATCTCTCAACCGGTGCAATTTCCATAAGTATGTGGTAATAAAACAAACAACGACAGCTCCTCATATAGGCAGTGGTTTCAAAACTCTAAGCGCGTGTTCAAGTAGAGCACACCAAATCATACATGTACTTGTTCATCACACTGAATCAGTGTTTAATCTAGAAATACATGCCTCGCGTTGCAATACGTGTTCTTGTAAAGTCATTGCTTTCCACAATGCAATGCTCACATCACTTTCCGTGTGATATTGTTGGTCATTTGTTCAAATGTATTTGACTATGACTTCATCCGACTGCTCTGAATTCATAATAACCTCACGGTTTGGTGTTAACCTACCGATTTTCAACTGCTACTGCAGTAATTGCCTACTGCAGATTAGGAACGCTGTCATGAAAATGTATGCTTGGGAAGTGTTGCTCCTGAGTGGCGCAGTGGTCTAAGGCACTGCATCGCAGTGCTAACTGTGCCACTAGAGATCCTGGGTCGAATCCAGGCTCTGTCGCAGCCGGCCGCGACCCGGGAGACTCATGGGCGGCGCACAATTGGCCCAGCAGTCGTCCAGGGTAGGGGAGGGAATGGCCGGCAGGGATGTAGCTCAGTTGATGGCGAGCATGGCGTTTGCAATGCCAGCGTTGTGGGGTCGATTCCCACGGGGGGCCAGTATAAAAAAAAAAGTGTATTCACTAAACTGTAAGTCGCTCTGGATAAGAGCGTCTGCTAAATGACTAAAATGTAAATGTAAGTCTAAAATGAGGGTAACTCCCCTTAAGGTAAATGTCTGTGTTCTGAGTGGCAAAAAAATACTGATTTTTTCATAACATTTAGATATGTGCATACTGCCTGTCCTTAGGCAACCGCATTTAGAAGGGAAAGAAGTGGAACAAATGAATACTTTTCTTGCTCTTCAATCAAAACAAAAGCTTCACAAAGTGGTGCGTTTTGCCCCTAAATGACCCCTGAGGATTAGTGTGTTCTCATTTGTCAGTAATTGACCCTGACATACTCCCTTTAAATGGTACTATTTTAGGCAAACGTATACTGTAATGTACTACTATTATGATGATGACTATTATAATGTCACTTCACGGTAAGTAGAGCGAAATGCTGATATTGACAAGGTCAGAGATGTAAGGTATGTCACAAATGCATCCCCTATACCGTAAACGTGAATCCAAAAGGAAGTTGCTGGGGTCTATTGGATGGAGGGGTGTACTCAACTGTGCCTCAGAGAGAGGCACAGTTGAGTACTCACTCTCTCTCTCTCTCTCTCTTTCACTCTCTCTCTCTCTCTCTCTCACTCTCTCTCTCTCACTCACTCACTCACTCAGTCTCTCAGTCTCAGTCACTCACACTCTCTCTCTCTCATTCACTCACTCACTCACTCACTCACTCTCTCAGTCTCTCTCTCACTCACTCACTAACTCACTCACTCTCTCTCTCTCTCTCTCTCTCTCTCTCACTCACTCTCTCACTCACTCTCTCAGTCTCTCTCTCACTCACTCTCTCACTCTCTCTCAGTCTCTCTCTCACTCACTCACTCACTCTCTCAGTCTCTCAGTCTCTCTCTCTCTCTCTCTCTCTCAGTCTCTCTCTCACTCACTCACTCACTCTCTCAGTCTCTCAGTCTCTCTCTCTCACTCACCCCCTCACTCACTCTGTCAGTCTCTCTCTCTCTCACTCACTCTCTCTCTCTCACTCACTCACTCTCTCTCACTCACTCACTCTCTCAGTCTCTCAGGCTCACTCACTCACACTCTCTCTCTCTCTCACTCACTCTCTCAGTCTCTCTCTCTCTCACTCACTCACTCTCTCTCTCACTCACTCACTCACTCAGTCACTCACTCACTCTCGCAGTCTCTCTCTCTCACTCACTCTCTCTCTCTGTCTCTCACTCACTCTCTCACTCACTCACTCTCTCTCACTCACTCACTCTCTCAGTCTCACTCACTCACACTCTCTCTCTCTCTCACTCACTCTCTCAGTCTCTCGCTCTCTCTCTCACTCACTCTCTCTCTCACTCACTCACTCACTCAGTCACGCAGTCTCTCTCTCTCACTCACTCTCTCTCTCTGTCTCTCACTCACTCTCTCAGTCTCTCTCACTCTCTCACTCACTCTATGTCTCTCAGTCTCTCTCACTCACTCTCTCACTCACTCTCTCAGTCTCTCAGTCTCTCTCTCTCACTCACCCCCTCACTCACTCTGTCAGTCTCTCTCTCTCTCACTCACTCTCTCTCTCTCACTCACTCACTCTCTCTCACTCACTCACTCTCTCAGTCTCTCAGGCTCACTCACTCACACTCTCTCTCTCTCTCACTCACTCTCTCAGTCTCTCGCTCTCTCTCTCACTCACTCTCTCTCTCACTCACTCACTCACTCAGTCACTCACTCACTCTCGCAGTCTCTCTCTCTCACTCACTCTCTCTCTCTGTCTCTCACTCACTCTCTCACTCACTCACTCTCTCTCACTCACTCACTCTCTCAGTCTCTCAGGCTCACTCACTCACACTCTCTCTCTCTCTCACTCACTCTCTCAGTCTCTCTCACTCTCTCACTCACTCTCTGTCTCTCAGTCTCTCTCACTCACTCACTCACTCTCTCACTCACTCTCTCAGTCTCTCAGTCTCACTCACTCACACTCTCTCTCTCTCAGTCTCTCTCTCTCTCTCTCTCTCTCACTCACTCACTCACTCACTCTCTCTCTCTGTCTCTCACTCACTCTCTCAGTCTCTCTCACTCACTCTCTGTCTCTCAGTCTCTCTCACTCACTCACTCTCTCACTCTCTCACTCACTCACTCACTCTCTCTCTCTCTCAGTCTATCTCACTCACTCACTCACTCTCTCAGTCTCTCTCTCTCTCACTCACTCACTCTCTCAGTCTCTCTCTCTCTCTCTCAGTCTCTCAGTGTCTATTTGAGTCGAATCAACGTAATATAATCCTTTTTACGTCTCTATCATCTTTACTCAATGTATTGGACCACATCAACTCAACTTACTCAAGCTTATCTACTCATAAAAACAAGCAAAAAGATCTACTCAATAATATGACGTGTGCCTTTGTTGACTGTAATAGCTTGAGTACATTCCACAAAGTCATTTTTTACAGTGTATCTAAAGACACGTTTGTTGTGGTGATGCACTTTTTCTTTGACGTTGAACTTGCATTGAACAGACAAATCCATTTCGTTACAACCCTTTTGTAGTATGACTTAGGAATATTTGTTGATGATCCTAATGTCTATGCTTGAATAGTGATTGGTTGTTGGTGAAATATTGCTGAGAACCCATCGTTTCCTGGCCTTTTTTCACTATTGAGCAATTTTGAAACATTTGTTTTGCTATTGGATTCATAATGGTGACCTGGGACAAGTAATTAGTGAAAACTAGAGTTTAGCAGTTGCCATTAAAGCGATCGAACCAAGTCATCCTAATAGGCTAGTATTAGCCTAAAGCAGGGATTCCCAAACTCAGGCCACGTTTTGGGAGTTTTTGCCCCAGCACTACACAGCTGATTCAAATAATCAACTCATCATCATCAAGCTGGGAGTATTAGAATCAGCTGTGGAGTGTTAGGGCAAAACGCAAAACGCGCACCCCTTGGGGACCCCAGGACCGCGTTTGGGAAACGCTGGCCTAAAGAGCAAATGACCATGAGGTGCAGTACCCACATTTAACCACAAGATGGCCTCCGTGCTCCACTGTAAAGTTTGGGCCTCTGCATGAGTCTCTCAGCAGCACTGCAACATGGGACTTTCAAAGGAAGTTGGCATGCAATGTTTCTTCTGGACTGCATTCAAGGCAACTAATGACACACAACTAATAGTGTCAATTATTCATCTGAACACAATTCTTGTAACTATTCGGCCTATATTATCACTCGTTTCTTTTCCCCCTCCTTTGTAAAGCATTTTACTGTGCTACTATAGTCCAAAGTAAGTGGATGATGCCAGACGGTTGTATATATATATATATATATATATATATATATACACACACACACACACACACACACACACACACACATTGAAGCTAGACTTCAGGCAACGAAAAGGTACAATACGTAGCTTTTAGACGTGTTAGTGAACAACATACATGGTGGGTAATGTAGAGGTGCGTGTATACATGGAACAATTGTGCCTTTTTGATGGAAATATGGAGGTGGCTCTTAAAAGAGCCTTTGGGGGATTTTGGAGTTCAGGTCATCCTCATTTATGCGCGCTCTCCGCGAATACGGCGGGCCAGCTGGATGTCCTTGGGCATGATGGTCACCCGCTTGGCGTGGATGGCGCACAGGTTGGTGTCCTCGAACAGGCCGACCAGGTAAGCCTCGCTAGCCTCCTGCAGGGCCATCACAGCGGAACTCTGGAAGCGCAGGTCGGTCTTGAAGTCCTGGGCGATTTCTCGCACCAGGCGCTGGAAGGGCAGCTTGCGGATGAGCAGCTCAGTGGACTTCTGGTAACGACGGATCTCTCTCAGAGCCACGGTGCCGGGCCTGTAACGGTGAGGCTTCTTCACACCGCCGGTGGCCGGGGCACTCTTGCGAGCAGCCTTAGTGGCGAGCTGCTTCCTGGGGGCTTTGCCACCGGTGGATTTGCGAGCGGTTTGCTTGGTTCTGGCCATGGCGCTTCTCTGACAGTCGGGAGTATAGCCTCGAAATGCCTATGTGAAGTTTATAAAGCCGGCAGTGGCGCCTGCTGATTGGACACCATCTCCCCACCACCCCGATTGGCCCGTTGCGCAGGCCTCCTCCGTTGGCCATTGGACGGGAGGCCCGGCCTCTCCAAAATTCAAACTCCCGGTGCGCGCGCGCAATAGGACGCCGCCGGCCCTTTACGCATAATAATAGTCGCCAAAGTCAAGAGTGACATCTTTATAGGCACGTTGTAATCTAATGCTAGCCTGCTATGGCAAACGAGGCCTAGTAGGTGTTGTTGTTCATGGAAGGCCTCATGTGGGCACAGAATGTCGAAATAGTTGTGTATACACCCACTCAATGTGTAGCGGTCATAGAAAGGTACTTTGCGCTTTTGGAGAGCTAGGTGGTTGGCTCTTAAAAGAGCCTTTGGGGGTTGAGTAGTCAAGTTGAAGTCGCAGTAGCGAATTTACTTGGCTTTGACTGCCTTCTCGGTCTTCTTGGGGAGTAGCACTGCCTGGATGTTGGGCAACACACCACCCTGAGCGATGGTCACACCGCCGAGCAGTTTGTTCAGTTCCTCGTCGTTACGGACGGCCAGCTGCAGGTGACGGGGGATGATACGAGTCTTCTTGTTGTCACGGGCAGCGTTGCCGGCCAACTCCAGGATCTCAGCAGTCAGGTACTCGAGCACGGCGGCCAGGTAGACTGGTGCGCCAGCGCCCACACGCTCGGCGTAGTTGCCTTTGCGCAGTAGCCTGTGCACACGGCCCACGGGGAACTGGAGCCCGGCACGGGATGAACGGGTCTTTGCCTTCGCCCTGGCCTTGCCTCCGGTTTTGCCTCTTCCGCTCATATTGGTATCTTGAGAAAGTCACAGAAAGTCTGAATGAGCCGCTCGCCACTTCGAGAGCCGTACTTATACCTCGCCACAAGAGGCAACGATTGGCCACCGGGCCGGTGTGGCCTTATCCAATTGGAGCGAGGGACAGACAGACAGACAGCCCTAAGCCGGTTCCCACCCACAGGCAGCGAGTGAGAGGCTACTTTGTGTCCCTCCGACTTTGTTACTTTGTGTCATTTCGCGTGAGCGCCAAAATGTCCGACATGAAATCCTCACATTATTTCTCTCCAAATGGGAAACAAACAGCTGGTGAGGGTGCACTCTTGAGTTTGAAATCGAAGCCACTATAGTATTGTTATTACATGGCACTTGTAACACATCACAGCAGCCTGCCTCTGAACGGGAATAGCCCAGTGGCTCATATATAAATATGGCTGTTGAGGGTGCACTCGTGAGTTTGAATTCGAAGCCACTATAGTATTGTTATTACATGGCACTTGTAACACATCACAGCAGCCTGCCTCTGAACGGGAATAGCCCAGTGGCTCATATACAAATGGCTGGTGAGGGTGCACTCGTGAGGTCGAATTTCTAAGCCATTTTGGCCCTCTATTATATTCCTCTCCCTTCGCACACACCCAGAGTGGGACGATGTTGTGTGCGTAAAAGTAGCCTAGTGTGCGTAATTTCTTTTTCACGACAGATAGTACATGGAAATCAATGCGCTTTCTATGGAAAGAGGTGGGTGGCTCTTAAAAGAGCCTTTTGTGGTACAACATGTGTCGAGTAGAACACTGTTTGTAATAGGTTTACTTCTTCTTGGGGGCTGCCTTCTTGGCCTTGGCTGCCTTGGGCTTGGCGGCTTTGGGCTTGGCTGCCTTTGTAGCCTTCTTGGGGCTCTTGGCCGCCTTCTTGGCCGCTGCGGCGGGCTTCTTCACCTTCTTGGGGCTCTTGGCGGCCTTTTTGGGTGTAGCGGGCTTCTTGGCCTTCTTGGGGGACTTCTTTGCGGCGACGGCCTTCTTGGCTGCTACCTTCTTGGGCTTCTTCGCCGCGGCGGGCTTCTTGGCGGCCACCTTCTTTACTTTGGGAACTGCGGTTTTCTTGGCGGGCTTCTTTGCCTCGACGGCTTTCTTGTTGAGCTTGAAGGAGCCGGATGCACCGGTGCCCTTGGTCTGGACCAGGGTGCCCTTGGTGACGAGGCTCTTGACTGCGATCTTGACGCGGGAGTTGTTCTTCTCCACGTCGTAGCCGCCTGCCGCCAGCGTCTTCTTGAGCGCGGCCAGGGACACGCCGCTCCTCTCCTTGGAGGCGGTCACAGCCTTGACGATGAGTTCTCCTACGCTGGGTCCCGCTTTCTTGGGCTTGGCTGCTGCCTTCTTCTTGGGTGCCTTGGCCGGCGCTGCGGCTGCGGGTGCTGGTGCGACTTCTGCCATGTCTGTCTGTCTGTCTGTCTGTCGTTTGGTCCGGTACACACACACACACACACGGTCTGCGAGGAGTAGTTTGCTGTAGACGCTGCTCTGCGCTATTGAAGCTCCACACCGAGCAGGGGGCTGGCCTTAAACGCGACATGAGAACCATGTAGACTCAAGGCAACCAGCTCGGCTTCTCTGGGCTGGCCAAATGCTCTTTCACTTGTGTTTTCTGTTCGCCTATATCGGCCCGAAAGTCACCGACGGAGCCGTGTTTTTGGTCCAAAAGCGAACGGCCCAGCGAGCAGACTTGTCTCCGTTCAGAATAAAGTAATGTGGGCCGCGGAAGGGCCGTGCATTTTGTTGCGGCTCGCTCAAAACCTCACCGTTCGACTGTCGGGTGGAGCGGTGCGCACTGGTTTTCCTGTGCTATTTGTCTCCTAAATGGCCTAAAAGTGCATCCGATTGCGAGCAGCACTTGTTGTGTAGTGAGCCGAGATGTCTGGCAAGGGAATCAAATGGTTTGGGGTCCCCTGATGTGGTCAGGGGTGTTTTAAAGAAGCGCTCTTTTGGGGACCTTAAAACACATGCACCTGTGAGGCCTGGCTGAGACTAGTGTTGTACCTCAAGTTTCAGGTTGTATTCGTCATATGTACAGGATCCACATGGTATAAACAGTCCTACGACATGCTTACTTGCACTATGTGTGTGTGTGTGTTATTGTATTAGTACTTTTTGTGCACTGGCAGTGTGAGTGTTGTTGTTGTTGTATTTGTAGCCTACTATTTCTACACAGTGAGATTGTGTGTTGTCTTCTGGTAGGTAGGTAGGTAGGTAGGTAGGTTGGCTGTCTCTACTAATATATTGTTCACCTGCTTGACTCCGCAGCGTGACTCGCCTCGGTCTTTGTGTCTGTGGGTCTTGGTGTCTGGCTGGCGCTATGGAGGCTGGCGCCCCATGGGTCATGGCGCGTTGATATAGGCCTAGATAGAGGGAGTCTCTCTCTCTGTCTGTCTCTCTCTCTCTCTCTCCCCCCAAGTGGGACAAGGGCTGCATATGTGGTTGGACTGGGAGAAGAATCCCAGCAGGTGCATGTGGGTCAGAAGGTTGATTGCGGCCTCTTTTCTTTTCCTTGTTGTATATATGTATGGGGCGGCAGGTAGCTTAGTGGTTAAGAGTGGTTAAGAGCGTTGTGCCAGTAACCGAAAGGTGGCTGGTTCTAATCCCCGAGGCGACTAGGTGAAAAATCTGTCGATGTGCCCTTGAGCAAGGCACTTAACCCTAATTGCTCATGTAAGTCGCTCTGGATAAGAGTGTCTGCTAAATGACTAAAATGTAAATGTATAGGCTATCCCCAAGGTAGTCATTGGGATCCGCTGCTGCTCCAACGACTATCGCAAGGGCCGCCCGCTCGCTCACTGTGTTATACTGTGACTTGGCCTACAGACACATTCATATCCTCACGTGGAAGCAACTGCCTTAGCTGGTAGAGCACGGCGCTTGTAACGCCAAGGTAGTGGGTTCGATCCCCGGGACCACCCATACACAAAAATGTATGCACGCATGACTGTAAGTCGCTTTGGATAAAAGCGTCTGCTAAATGGCATATTATATTATTATATTTATCCTGTTGCCTCATGAGGGTAGTAGGAAGGAAAATACACTATGTGCCTCAAATGTACTACACTTTACATGGACATTTTGAGTCATGTAGCAGACGATCTTATCCAGAGCCACTTACAGTTAAGTGTGTGCCTACATTTTCATACTGGCCCCCCTTGGGAAACGAACCCGCAACCCTGGCGTTGCAAGCGCAGTGCTCTACCAACTGAGCTACAGGGGACTATATATGTATGATGCGACCTGGACCGGAAATGACCCGTTGGCAATAAGGGCTACGTATATATATATATATATATATATGCCTACTCCTATTCTTCCTAGACGGGATTATTCACCCCCTTTTTATTCTTGCCATTATCGTTCTCATTCACATCATTAGGGTAGAGTCCAATGATGGAGCGTCCATTCTCCCCGTCCGTGTCCTACCGATTCAGGAAGTCGACTCAAAATGACTATCCGCTCATTAAACGACAAAAGGCATTTCTTTCCATTCAAACCCAACAGACTGCTTTTTTTATTTACACCCTTTGTCAAATGGTGCCATTTTTCATTGCCTTCACCTGGAATGGAGGCCGACAAACATGGGTTACTATTCAGCGTGCAAAGACAACAAAAAAGGCGCGCTAAACCCCTACGCTGGAACGGGCGGGGGAAATGATACAATGTAGCCGTTCTCCGAGCCGGCGCGCGCCGCCCATTAAACAATGATACAATGTAACGCAGCCTACCTGCGCATTCATTCGGTGGCGATGGAAATGCTCTTTTTACTGACAGAGTGGGTGGCTCTTAAAAGAGCCTTTGGGTTAGTAGAGCAGTCCAAATGCGCTGTTTACTTGGAGCTGGTGTACTTGGTTACGGCCTTGGTGCCCTCGGACACGGCGTGTTTGGCAAGTTCACCGGGGAGTAGCAGGCGCACGGCGGTCTGGATCTCCCTAGAGGTGATGGTAGAACGCTTGTTGTAGTGGGCCAGGCGAGAGGACTCTCCGGCGATACGCTCGAAGATGTCGTTCACGAACGAGTTCATGATTCCCATGGCCTTGGAGGAGATGCCGGTGTCGGGGTGGACCTGCTTCAGGACCTTGTACACGTAGATGGCGTAACTCTCCTTCCTGGACTTTCTGCGCTTCTTGCCGCCCTTCCCTGCGGTCTTGGTGACGGCTTTCTTGGAGCCCTTCTTGGGCGCTGACTTTGCTGGCTCGGGCATGATGATGTCTCGTTGCTTCTCAGAAACGAATGAGGGGGTGAAGGGCGCTTACCCGTCTTATGAAGAGGAAGCTAATCAAAGTCGGCGGCCGTGGACACTCCCCTGCTTGCTCGTAGGCGCCCCTGCTATTTGCCCAGTGGAGCTCTAGCGCTCAAAAGAGCCTTCCGCTCAGAGGCTAGCTTCCCGAACAAAGACAATTGAGGGCGCGCGCGCGGGTCCTCACCCCCTCCCTCCTCTCTATAGCCTATGCTCTGTGACCGATGGGGAATTGTGTGTTTCAAAAGGGGGGCCTGAATAGTTGTCCGAATGGCACGATTGTTGTGCCACATAATGCTGGTGATAGAATTGCCCACGTTGGCACCGTCAGACATAGGGCTCCCATTTTGGACTGTGTGTGTGTGTGTGTGTGTGTGTGTGCGCGCGCGCGAACGCTGTCCCCCTCTTTTCGAGCCACATCTACCGACGGGTGGTGGTTTTATGTTGTCCAAATGCCACTATTGCTTGACCCAAAATAACAACGTCACTACACTTTGCCACTGTCAGATATAGGCCTCCCTCTGTGCGCTAAAACGGGAAGGGACATTAGAATCCGCTATTTAATACTCCCTGTCCACTCGAAGTGGCTCATACTTTCCTATCAAATAGCATACGGAAGAAAAGAAAAAAACACTATATGGAATGGGCCCTTTTGAAGCGGATGTGGGTGGCTCTTAAAAGAGCCTTTGGGTTCGAGTCGGGGTGTTGAGGTTCCGAAGAGAGTGCGTTTAACCGCCGAAACCGTACAGGGTGCGTCCCTGTCGTTTCAGAGCGTAGACCACGTCCATGGCGGTAACGGTCTTCCTCTTGGCGTGCTCGGTGTAGGTGACTGCGTCACGGATCACGTTCTCCAGGAACACCTTTAGGACACCGCGGGTCTCCTCATAGATCAGACCGGAAATACGCTTCACGCCGCCGCGGCGAGCCAGACGTCGGATAGCGGGTTTGGTGATTCCCTGGATGTTATCGCGGAGAACTTTTCGGTGACGCTTGGCGCCTCCTTTTCCAAGTCCCTTGCCGCCTTTGCCTCTTCCAGACATGGTGTGTTCGCTAGTTGAGTTCAAGTGAATGAATGACTTCAGCGCCGGTGCGTGGTGCGCTATTATCTGCGTTTGGTCGACCTGATTGAGGCCATCGGCACAGAAAGCGCGCCTCTGTGATATGTTCGGAGGCGTTGCAAAGGGGAGGGCGCTCGTTCTAGGGGACTAGGGAGGAGCGATTACAAAGGTGACGTGAAAGCAACTACCGTGCGCGGGAAACATACTCCAATACTGATATAGGCTATGTGGAACACAAGGCCAAACGGTGACAACTGGGAGATCAGCTAGTACACTGTGTCCCTGTCCTCATATTGTTGTTGTTGTTGTTGTTGTTGTTGTTGTTGTTGTTGTTGTTGTTGTTGTTGTTGTTGTTGCACCTGATTTTACTCATTGAGGACTTGCTAATTAGGTGACAGGTTGTTCAGTCAGCTGTGGCTCTCCAGGGCTACAAGAAAAATGGGTATTGTTGGGGGTAGGCTACTCTACCGCTGGAGTTGGGAAACACTGACCTAGTAGGATGAGTCTGTTTAGCTATGGAAGGACGTGTCGTATTGACTGTCATTAATAAACATCACTCTTCTTCTTTCTTCTCTAGACACCACTCGGCCTGACAGTAAGGGGGCCAAGAGGACCTGGGGTGCGGATGGGAGGGGTGGTGATCCCTCTGCAAGCTGGAGCGTTTACAAAATAGTTGTCATCATCCTTATGCCTAATGTGTGTTGCAGCCAAACAGCACACACTGTTTGTGTGACTCCCTGACATTACGCAATGATGTAAGCACATTTGGGAATGTCTTCCATATTGTTGCATAAAGACGACCGTGTGCATAAACTGTGAGACCGAGAGTGGCGTACCTTTACCCACACACACACACCCACACACACACACACACACACACACACAATGAAGGGATTGATTTCCTACGCATACAGAGGTGATAGTGATGTGCCAATATTGTATGGTACCTTTCTTAGCAAACCAATAATAAAGCTTCTTATAATGGAATTATTGTTATGATGTTGATCATTTGTATTGCCGCAGGATAGCCTCAGATGTGTCGTCAAAGAAAGGCCACAGAAAGAGGGCCCGTCTCAACTGTTCATTTCAAAAGGGACAAATTGGGGGGGTGCACTGATGCCTTAAGGGCCCAAGAGCACAGACTGCCACTTTATCATTCAGTGCAGTTGAACATCTCACATTTGACTAGCTTTCATAGGACAACTTATTGTTGCCATAATTGTCTCTTACCTGTACTTACTGGCTGCCGGCCCTCGGTGGAGTATATCGAGGAACAGAGGGTGCCTTTTAGGATAAGGACTAACAAGGTTTTGACTAGGTGGGATACAGCTACGACCGGAAGTGACTTTTCCCTAGCAGTTTAGGCTAATTAGGCTAGAGTGCAGATACTTGACATGTACAGTACAACAACAAATCACAGAGGGCCTGTTACCACACCCTATAGGCTTGAACATCATAATATCACAATATATAATAATACTCATACATAATAATCGAAAATCACCTTTGACTACAGTGACATTGGTAGTAAGTAGGCTACAGTATAATGGATAGCTACCCAACTGGGACAGAAAGTGGAAATTGAAGGGGGACACGCAGTGAGCAAAACTCCTAACGACATAAAAACACAGACACTTCAGTGGAACGCACAGGGCTAGACGGGAAGGAAGACGTGGAGAAGGACTATTGAAGAGGAGATGAAGAACACCGGAAGCATCGAGTGAAGAAATGGGCCCGGAACAGGGTTAGGCCGAGATGCACTGTTGACGCCCTATCCTTCATTTAGGACCTCAAAGAAATGAGTCAACTCCTATAGGGACTATTTTCACCGCCACCTGCTGGACCAGAGGTCATGTGGCCAACACTCTGCTTGAGATCATTAAGAGCTATAAGGAGTCCATCAACTACCTGGTCAGTCAAGTCATATAGGGGGGGATTTCATGGCCACCTGCTGGAGCAGAAGTCATGTTTGCCAACACTGGCCTTAAAATCATTAGGAGCTATAAGGAATAAATCAACTCATCATTCAAGTCATATAGGGAGGGATCTTAGCACCACCTGCTGGATCAGAAGTACCCTTCACTGTAGGCACAAGAGAGCCATCATCTCTCAACCGGTGCAATTTCCATAAGTATGTGGTAATAAAACAAACAACGACAGCTCCTCATATAGGCAGTGGTTTCAAAACTCTAAGCGCGTGTTCAAGTAGAGCACACCAAATCATACATGTACTTGTTCATCACACTGAATCAGTGTTTAATCTAGAAATACATGCCTCGCGTTGCAATACGTGTTCTTGTAAAGTCATTGCTTTCCACAATGCAATGCTCACATCACTTTCCGTGTGATATTGTTGGTCATTTGTTCAAATGTATTTGACTATGACTTCATCCGACTGCTCTGAATTCATAATAACCTCACGGTTTGGTGTTAACCTACCGATTTTCAACTGCTACTGCAGTAATTGCCTACTGCAGATTAGGAACGCTGTCATGAAAATGTATGCTTGGGAAGTGTTGCTCCTGAGTGGCGCAGTGGTCTAAGGCACTGCATCGCAGTGCTAACTGTGCCACTAGAGATCCTGGGTCGAATCCAGGCTCTGTCGCAGCCGGCCGCGACCCGGGAGACTCATGGGCGGCGCACAATTGGCCCAGCAGTCGTCCAGGGTAGGGGAGGGAATGGCCGGCAGGGATGTAGCTCAGTTGATGGCGAGCATGGCGTTTGCAATGCCAGCGTTGTGGGGTCGATTCCCACGGGGGGCCAGTATAAAAAAAAAAGTGTATTCACTAAACTGTAAGTCGCTCTGGATAAGAGCGTCTGCTAAATGACTAAAATGTAAATGTAAGTCTAAAATGAGGGTAACTCCCCTTAAGGTAAATGTCTGTGTTCTGAGTGGCAAAAAAATACTGATTTTTTCATAACATTTAGATATGTGCATACTGCCTGTCCTTAGGCAACCGCATTTAGAAGGGAAAGAAGTGGAACAAATGAATACTTTTCTTGCTCTTCAATCAAAACAAAAGCTTCACAAAGTGGTGCGTTTTGCCCCTAAATGACCCCTGAGGATTAGTGTGTTCTCATTTGTCAGTAATTGACCCTGACATACTCCCTTTAAATGGTACTATTTTAGGCAAACGTATACTGTAATGTACTACTATTATGATGATGACTATTATAATGTCACTTCACGGTAAGTAGAGCGAAATGCTGATATTGACAAGGTCAGAGATGTAAGGTATGTCACAAATGCATCCCCTATACCGTAAACGTGAATCCAAAAGGAAGTTGCTGGGGTCTATTGGATGGAGGGGTGTACTCAACTGTGCCTCAGAGAGAGGCACAGTTGAGTACTCACTCTCTCTCTCTCTCTCTCTTTCACTCTCTCTCTCTCTCTCTCTCACTCTCTCTCTCTCACTCACTCACTCACTCAGTCTCTCAGTCTCAGTCACTCACACTCTCTCTCTCTCATTCACTCACTCACTCACTCACTCACTCTCTCAGTCTCTCTCTCACTCACTCACTAACTCACTCACTCTCTCTCTCTCTCTCTCTCTCTCTCTCTCACTCACTCTCTCACTCACTCTCTCAGTCTCTCTCTCACTCACTCTCTCACTCTCTCTCAGTCTCTCTCTCACTCACTCACTCACTCTCTCAGTCTCTCAGTCTCTCTCTCTCTCTCTCTCTCTCAGTCTCTCTCTCACTCACTCACTCACTCTCTCAGTCTCTCAGTCTCTCTCTCTCACTCACCCCCTCACTCACTCTGTCAGTCTCTCTCTCTCTCACTCACTCTCTCTCTCTCACTCACTCACTCTCTCTCACTCACTCACTCTCTCAGTCTCTCAGGCTCACTCACTCACACTCTCTCTCTCTCTCACTCACTCTCTCAGTCTCTCTCTCTCTCACTCACTCACTCTCTCTCTCACTCACTCACTCACTCAGTCACTCACTCACTCTCGCAGTCTCTCTCTCTCACTCACTCTCTCTCTCTGTCTCTCACTCACTCTCTCACTCACTCACTCTCTCTCACTCACTCACTCTCTCAGTCTCACTCACTCACACTCTCTCTCTCTCTCACTCACTCTCTCAGTCTCTCGCTCTCTCTCTCACTCACTCTCTCTCTCACTCACTCACTCACTCAGTCACGCAGTCTCTCTCTCTCACTCACTCTCTCTCTCTGTCTCTCACTCACTCTCTCAGTCTCTCTCACTCTCTCACTCACTCTATGTCTCTCAGTCTCTCTCACTCACTCTCTCACTCACTCTCTCAGTCTCTCAGTCTCTCTCTCTCACTCACCCCCTCACTCACTCTGTCAGTCTCTCTCTCTCTCACTCACTCTCTCTCTCTCACTCACTCACTCTCTCTCACTCACTCACTCTCTCAGTCTCTCAGGCTCACTCACTCACACTCTCTCTCTCTCTCACTCACTCTCTCAGTCTCTCGCTCTCTCTCTCACTCACTCTCTCTCTCACTCACTCACTCACTCAGTCACTCACTCACTCTCGCAGTCTCTCTCTCTCACTCACTCTCTCTCTCTGTCTCTCACTCACTCTCTCACTCACTCACTCTCTCTCACTCACTCACTCTCTCAGTCTCTCAGGCTCACTCACTCACACTCTCTCTCTCTCTCACTCACTCTCTCAGTCTCTCTCACTCTCTCACTCACTCTCTGTCTCTCAGTCTCTCTCACTCACTCACTCACTCTCTCACTCACTCTCTCAGTCTCTCAGTCTCACTCACTCACACTCTCTCTCTCTCAGTCTCTCTCTCTCTCTCTCTCTCTCACTCACTCACTCACTCACTCTCTCTCTCTGTCTCTCACTCACTCTCTCAGTCTCTCTCACTCACTCTCTGTCTCTCAGTCTCTCTCACTCACTCACTCTCTCACTCTCTCACTCACTCACTCACTCTCTCTCTCTCTCAGTCTATCTCACTCACTCACTCACTCTCTCAGTCTCTCTCTCTCTCACTCACTCACTCTCTCAGTCTCTCTCTCTCTCTCTCAGTCTCTCAGTGTCTATTTGAGTCGAATCAACGTAATATAATCCTTTTTACGTCTCTATCATCTTTACTCAATGTATTGGACCACATCAACTCAACTTACTCAAGCTTATCTACTCATAAAAACAAGCAAAAAGATCTACTCAATAATATGACGTGTGCCTTTGTTGACTGTAATAGCTTGAGTACATTCCACAAAGTCATTTTTTACAGTGTATCTAAAGACACGTTTGTTGTGGTGATGCACTTTTTCTTTGACGTTGAACTTGCATTGAACAGACAAATCCATTTCGTTACAACCCTTTTGTAGTATGACTTAGGAATATTTGTTGATGATCCTAATGTCTATGCTTGAATAGTGATTGGTTGTTGGTGAAATATTGCTGAGAACCCATCGTTTCCTGGCCTTTTTTCACTATTGAGCAATTTTGAAACATTTGTTTTGCTATTGGATTCATAATGGTGACCTGGGACAAGTAATTAGTGAAAACTAGAGTTTAGCAGTTGCCATTAAAGCGATCGAACCAAGTCATCCTAATAGGCTAGTATTAGCCTAAAGCAGGGATTCCCAAACTCAGGCCACGTTTTGGGAGTTTTTGCCCCAGCACTACACAGCTGATTCAAATAATCAACTCATCATCATCAAGCTGGGAGTATTAGAATCAGCTGTGGAGTGTTAGGGCAAAACGCAAAACGCGCACCCCTTGGGGACCCCAGGACCGCGTTTGGGAAACGCTGGCCTAAAGAGCAAATGACCATGAGGTGCAGTACCCACATTTAACCACAAGATGGCCTCCGTGCTCCACTGTAAAGTTTGGGCCTCTGCATGAGTCTCTCAGCAGCACTGCAACATGGGACTTTCAAAGGAAGTTGGCATGCAATGTTTCTTCTGGACTGCATTCAAGGCAACTAATGACACACAACTAATAGTGTCAATTATTCATCTGAACACAATTCTTGTAACTATTCGGCCTATATTATCACTCGTTTCTTTTCCCCCTCCTTTGTAAAGCATTTTACTGTGCTACTATAGTCCAAAGTAAGTGGATGATGCCAGACGGTTGTATATATATATATATATATATATACACACACACACACACACACACACACACACACATTGAAGCTAGACTTCAGGCAACGAAAAGGTACAATACGTAGCTTTTAGACGTGTTAGTGAACAACATACATGGTGGGTAATGTAGAGGTGCGTGTATACATGGAACAATTGTGCCTTTTTGATGGAAATATGGAGGTGGCTCTTAAAAGAGCCTTTGGGGGATTTTGGAGTTCAGGTCATCCTCATTTATGCGCGCTCTCCGCGAATACGGCGGGCCAGCTGGATGTCCTTGGGCATGATGGTCACCCGCTTGGCGTGGATGGCGCACAGGTTGGTGTCCTCGAACAGGCCGACCAGGTAAGCCTCGCTAGCCTCCTGCAGGGCCATCACAGCGGAACTCTGGAAGCGCAGGTCGGTCTTGAAGTCCTGGGCGATTTCTCGCACCAGGCGCTGGAAGGGCAGCTTGCGGATGAGCAGCTCAGTGGACTTCTGGTAACGACGGATCTCTCTCAGAGCCACGGTGCCGGGCCTGTAACGGTGAGGCTTCTTCACACCGCCGGTGGCCGGGGCACTCTTGCGAGCAGCCTTAGTGGCGAGCTGCTTCCTGGGGGCTTTGCCACCGGTGGATTTGCGAGCGGTTTGCTTGGTTCTGGCCATGGCGCTTCTCTGACAGTCGGGAGTATAGCCTCGAAATGCCTATGTGAAGTTTATAAAGCCGGCAGTGGCGCCTGCTGATTGGACACCATCTCCCCACCACCCCGATTGGCCCGTTGCGCAGGCCTCCTCCGTTGGCCATTGGACGGGAGGCCCGGCCTCTCCAAAATTCAAACTCCCGGTGCGCGCGCGCAATAGGACGCCGCCGGCCCTTTACGCATAATAATAGTCGCCAAAGTCAAGAGTGACATCTTTATAGGCACGTTGTAATCTAATGCTAGCCTGCTATGGCAAACGAGGCCTAGTAGGTGTTGTTGTTCATGGAAGGCCTCATGTGGGCACAGAATGTCGAAATAGTTGTGTATACACCCACTCAATGTGTAGCGGTCATAGAAAGGTACTTTGCGCTTTTGGAGAGCTAGGTGGTTGGCTCTTAAAAGAGCCTTTGGGGGTTGAGTAGTCAAGTTGAAGTCGCAGTAGCGAATTTACTTGGCTTTGACTGCCTTCTCGGTCTTCTTGGGGAGTAGCACTGCCTGGATGTTGGGCAACACACCACCCTGAGCGATGGTCACACCGCCGAGCAGTTTGTTCAGTTCCTCGTCGTTACGGACGGCCAGCTGCAGGTGACGGGGGATGATACGAGTCTTCTTGTTGTCACGGGCAGCGTTGCCGGCCAACTCCAGGATCTCAGCAGTCAGGTACTCGAGCACGGCGGCCAGGTAGACTGGTGCGCCAGCGCCCACACGCTCGGCGTAGTTGCCTTTGCGCAGTAGCCTGTGCACACGGCCCACGGGGAACTGGAGCCCGGCACGGGATGAACGGGTCTTTGCCTTCGCCCTGGCCTTGCCTCCGGTTTTGCCTCTTCCGCTCATATTGGTATCTTGAGAAAGTCACAGAAAGTCTGAATGAGCCGCTCGCCACTTCGAGAGCCGTACTTATACCTCGCCACAAGAGGCAACGATTGGCCACCGGGCCGGTGTGGCCTTATCCAATTGGAGCGAGGGACAGACAGACAGACAGCCCTAAGCCGGTTCCCACCCACAGGCAGCGAGTGAGAGGCTACTTTGTGTCCCTCCGACTTTGTTACTTTGTGTCATTTCGCGTGAGCGCCAAAATGTCCGACATGAAATCGATTAGTTACCGGAGTGTAACTCCAGTTCTATGAGTGGAGCGGAGCCCCATAGGGGAGCTATGCTCCTAGTGGTTTACCCTCTGCCCTAGGGCAGAACAGCCTGAAGCAAAATTATGCACACACCTACAGCCAATAGGAGTACAGGTGTCCCTATATAAGGAACCCCGTTCCCTCAATCTGCCTCCCGAGATATTATCTTCAGCGAGACTAGAGAGGGTCGGTAGGGCCTTAAGTCCTATGGGGCTCCGCTCCACTCATAGAACTGGAGTTACACTCCGGTAACTAATCGTTCTATATCGTGGAGCTCCGCCCCATAGGGGAGCTATGCTCCTAGTGGTTTAAGGCGGAGCGAAACGCTCCAAAATGTACTCCCTGCCGAGCCTAACATTTCCCATTAAAAAATGAAAAAGGTCAAGCCCAGCAATGGCTGCAACCGATTCCCGCAGTACTGCGACTAAAAAACCCACCCGGGCGTCACAATATACCGCGTCATCGGTTATAGACCCGCCCCATCTAGCTCAATGGCAATGCCAATGGCTAGTGGGCAGATCATCAGAATAGACGCCGTGCTAATCTGTACCAGCAGCTAGCCGTGCCTCAATATTCTGTGACAACACTATCGTCCACTAATGTAATGACATCAGTCACTCTACATTAAGTGTCCAACAGACCGCCTTACTCACTCTATGGAACCCATAGATTAGTAGGCAGGAACAAAATATAAAAGTCATACTATCTGAATCAGATAGATGACCTCACATTCTGTCAGTTCAATACATGTCTCTATGTACTGACCCTGAGTCAAGAGACATGCCACAGATAGCCTTTCATCCGAAGCGGACCTGATAGAGACCTGTCTATCGTCCTGCTTCTCTTTCCTCTAGCTCAAGATTCTCTTTCAGCTATGCTGAGTGCAATCGAGCTTGAAAGTTGAAAAGCCTATTCTTGACATAACACGTTTTCCTAACCAAGGCGGACCTGATTGGAACCTGTCCAAGGTCCTGCTCTGTCCTCTCCTTTTTAGCTCAAAATCGCCTTTCAGCTCTGCTGAATGCCGACCGAGCTAAAGAGTTGGAAAAACGTGCCATAATATGTTCCTTCTAATAAAAGCGGATTTATGAACATGGTCACAATCCTGCTTTCTTTCTCTGTTTCTTTCTCAAGATCTCCCTTCAGCCACGCTGAGTACAGATCGAGCCAAAGAGTTAGAAGACATATCCAACAGATAGAAACGAATAAAAGGAGACGGTGTCGACCAAGACGCCGCTCTACAAATATCCACTACCTTTGTACCTCTGAAGAGGGCAGTAGAAGCTGCTACTCCACGAGTGGAATGCGCTTTAATACCCTGAGGCGGTTGTTGCCCCGCCGCCTCGTACGCCGTCTCAATGCCTTCACAAAGCCAATGAGACAATCGCTGTTTTGAAAGTGGTCTACCCAATGCAGCCGCACCGTGACACACAAACAGCTGAGGCGATGACCTAATCGCTGCTGTGCGCTCAACGTAACACGCCAAAGCGCGTACTGGGCACAGACAATGAAGCTTTTTCTCACTCCTCTCCCCATGGGGAGGGGGATAAAAAGCCCACAATTCCACGGTCTGTGATCTATATGCACTGTTAATAACCTTCGGCACAAATGCCGGGTTGGGACGTAACACCGCTCTGCTCAAATCGCCATTAATGGCAAGGCAGTCGGGTCTCGTCGACAGTGCACTCAAATCACTGACCCGCTTAGCGGTAGTCAAGGCGAGCAACAGCGCCGTCTTGATAGACAGCATTTTGAGGGGTATTTGATTCAATGGCTCGAACGGCGACTTACATAGCGCTTCGAGAACCAAAGCCAAATCCCATCGGGGCAGCGTAGCTCTAGTCATTGGCCTAAGCCGTCGCGTTCCCAATAAAAAACGTTTCACTAATGGATGACTAAACAGGTTTTTCCCGTTAAACCCTTCATGACCAGCTGAAATTGCCGCTGCAAACACTCGAATGGTGGAGGGCGATTTCTGCTTATCAAACATAGACTGCAGGAATGAGAGCACACTCTCTACCTGACAGCTCATGGGGTCTACGTCCTGTGTGTTACACCACTGTGAGAAAACATTCCATCTGCTTGTGTACATCCTGGAAGTGGAACTGGCCCTAGCGCTCTGTATGGTTCTGATCACTGCATCAGATAACCCACGGCGCCTCAACCTGTCCCGTTCAGGAACCAAGCCTTCAGTGGTTGACCGATTATGGGCCACTGCCCTATCGAGCCTCCCGCCTGGCTCAACGCGTCTCGTCGATGTGGAATTGTCCAAGGTGGCACAATCAACATCTGACTCATCTCTGCAAACCACGGAGCCCCCGGGCGATCGGGCGCTATCAGTATCACTGTTAGCTCCTCTGATCTCACCCTGGCTAGCAGTGGGAGAATGCAAGACAGCGGAGGGAATGCATACAGGAGAACTTTCGGCCACGGGCAGTGCGCGAACGCGTCTCTTCCCAATGGCGGCTCGTCCTGTTGTCTCAGGGAGAACCATAGGGGACACTGCGCGTTCACACGTGACGCGAACAGATCCACCTCGGCTCTCCCGAATTGTTTCCAAATTTGGAGAACAATGTCTGGGTGCAGACACCACTCGTCGTCTCGAGGACCCCCTCTTGACATGAGATCTGCCCCTACGTTCAAGTAGCCCGGAATGTGCGCTGCTCTCAACGAGCGAAGGTGCTTGTGAGCCCACAGCCACAATTCCTCTGCCGCCCTGTGGATGGCAGGAGACCTGACCCCTCCCTGGCGATTTATGTGAGCTACTGTGGTCCGGTTGTCTGACCAAACCAACACATCGCGACCCCGAAGGGTAGACGCGAAGTGGTTCAGAACCAGTCGAACCGTTTCCAACTCCAAGAGGTTTATGTGCCGACCTGATTGAGGCCATGCACCACCTATCGCTTGAGACTGACATGTCCCTCCCCATCCAGTTAGACAGGCATCTGTATACACTGGAATGTAGGATGACACCTTGCCCATCGGGACTCCGTGCGTGAGAACGCACGGGTTCCTCCAATAGTCCAGGTCTGCTCTTAGCGAGAGAGGAACCACCACCAACCGATGACGTTGACGCACTGGGTCTAGTCTTAGTTGGGCGAACCACCGCTGTGTTCTGCGCATGTGCAGAAGCCCCAGCGGTACCACAGAGTGGGCTGCCGACATGAGACCCAAAAGTGACATGATCGATAGCGCCGTTACTGTGTGATTCGGACGACACTTCCTCAGGGCTAGTACCAATGCTGCCCTTCGAGGGTCCGAAATTCGCGCCCTCATCATTACAGTGTCTAGCTGTAGTCCCAGGTAGACTATCTGATGACTGGGCCAGGGTGCGCTCTTTTTCCAATTCACAGCGAACCCCAGACGCGTGAGATGAATCACTGTCTGTGTCGTGTGCATGAACGCCAGCTCTGCTGACGGGGCGAGAACTAGCAGGTCGTCTAGGTAGGCTAATATCCTTATCCCTTGACGACGCAGCGGTTCCAATGCCGCCTCCACACATTTGGAAAAAGTTCGAGGTGCCAGGGCGTACCCAAACGGCATCCTCGTGAACTCGTACGCCACCCCTTGAAAGGCGAACCGCAGAAACTTTCTGTGGCGAGATTGAATCGGCACATGAAAGTACGCGTCCTTTAGGTCTATGCTTGTACAAAAGTCTCCCTTCTGGACACATTCCAGTAGACGTTTTGTCGTCAGCATTTGGAAGGGCCGTTTGGTTATGCTTTCGTTTAGAATGCGTAAATCCAAAATCGGCCTCACTCCCCCCGTCTTTTTGGGCACTAGGAAATAAGGCGAATAGAGCCCTTTGTTCCTTTGCTCTCGGGGAACTACTGTGACCGCCTCCTTCGCCAAAAGTTCCGTGATCTCTGACATCAGAGCGGCTACTTTGTCCGGCGTTTTCATCACCGTTTCCACCACTCCCCTGAACGGGGGTGGGGTCCGATGGAATTGGAGGGCATAACCCTTCTCTAACGTCTGTTCTAGCCAGCGTGAGAGGGTACAGCTTCGACGCCACTGCCAGCAATGCAGAGAAAGCGGGTGCGCACGAAGCTGTGGTGCGTCCAGTAGGAAGGACCTGTATTCCTCTATGGCCCTCGCCGCCGCTATTCCCCAGCACTGGGTTGGTGGAATAGCCCAAGGCGGGCCCCCTTTGAAAGGGAGAGGACACATCAGCTCGTTCTGGGTGAGTCGGGGGCTTTGATACGTTGGTTACGACCGTAACTCCAGTAATCTTGCCCTCCGTGAACGCAGCACGGGTCTGAACTGCACTGTCT
This sequence comes from Coregonus lavaretus, assembly GCF_964263955.1. Lineage (NCBI taxonomy): Eukaryota > Metazoa > Chordata > Actinopteri > Salmoniformes > Salmonidae > Coregonus > Coregonus lavaretus. Next base: position 45,420 of record NW_028164323.1, on the reverse strand, counting down.
GAGGTACTGGCCTGAGACAGAGCGCTCTTCCCGGAAAGCGATTGCGTCATCATATCATTGTCTGACTGAGACTGCCGCTTAGCATGAGACTTATCCTTTACAGAACTCAACAGAATCTGAAAGGTGTGATCTCTGACTGATACCACACGGTGGTGCCACAATGCCTCTTTACTGGTCTTAAGCGGCTGTTCAACGACACACTCAATGTGTGGTGAGCTGCGCTCAGAGCCATGGGCATTGATACGTTCAGAATAAGCCGGAGGCGTCCATACCTTGGTTATACCTGTAACCCTGGTATTCCCGCTCTCCGTGAACGTCGCACGGGTCTGATCTGCGCTGACTGAGGCATTAGCCTGCAGCAAGGCGTCATTCCCGGCTAGCGGCTGCGTCTTCATGTCACATTGGGACAGAGACAGCTGCCTGCTGAATGTGAGGTATCATTGAGATAAGCCAAGACGGTGTCTTGGTATCATTCCTCCTTTCACCTCCTGTGTGCGTTCAGCTCTGCACCTCTGGTGGGCTGAACTACACTCAGTGTGGTGAGCCTGGGCGCGTTCAGGAAAAGGTGGGGGCGCCGATACACTGGGCACCTTCGTGACCGTGGTAATCGGGCCCTTCTTGAACGCAGCATGGGTCTGGGTCGTACTAACAGAGACCTTAGTCTGTGATAGTGCGCCACCCCCAATGTGGTTATTATCAGCGCGTTCTGAGAGAAACGGGGGCGCCGATACGTGGTTACGCCCGTAACCGTAGTAATCAGGCCCTCCGTGAACGCAGCACGGGTCTGAACTGCACTGACTGAGGCGTTAGCCTGAGACAGAGCGCCGTCCCGGATAGCGGTCGCGTCATCATGCCATTATCTGGCTGAGACTGCAGCCTGCTATGTGAGACACTCACTACGGCACTCCTAGGAGTCTGTAAAGTGAGGTCCTATAAGGTACACTTAATACCTTTTATATACCTGCCTTATGTGTGCATTCAGCAACGCACCATGGTGGGCTGAGCTGCACTCATAGTGGTAAGAGAGAGAGCGAGAGTGAGGAAGGTCGAACGCTCTCGGATGTATTATGGAAAAGGGGCTCTTTCTTGACAGTGTCAAGTAGAGCCAACTCTTTATTACACACATCAACAAAAAACATTCTCCTCCATACACTCAACGGTAGAGTGGGGGGGGGACAGTGGGCTCGGTCACAGCAGGCGCTGTGCCGTCTTCCGTTCTCTCCCCCTCGCCTGTCATAAACGGCGTCTCTTCTGGCCGCCCTTCGGGTGATGCCAGGATGACGCTTTAATGACCTCTCTCGCCGGCACCTCTGGCGCTGCAGGGGGGGGGCGAGGCCCGCTCCCTTGCTGCTGGAGGCCGCCGTCTGACGCCAAGCTGTAGCGAGAGTAACGGCCGCCCTTCCTCATATCCACTTCCGGGTTGGAGGGAATGGGGGGCAGCTTAATCTCCCGCTGTTTAGCAGCCCACTCAATGAGACCTGAGAATTCAGGCACAGAGAGGCTGTGGCGTCATCATCCAGGGATGTAATGACCTCACAATTTCCCGAAGGAAAAGGGGTGTTAAACATCTGGGTCAGTGTAATGAATTGTTCCAATAGAATATTCATTTCTTCCCCAATAGCCCTGTCATCTCCTGAGTCAGTGCCCTCAGATGATGCCTCAGCTGAGACTAACACTGATAGCACATCCTCAAGAGGAATATCCTCCCTAAAAATGTCCAATGCTGCTTCCACTCCTTCAAAAAAGGAGGGCGCAGCTGGCGCATAGTGGGGGATTGATGAAGCTGTCCCTGGCGTGCTGTGCCTCTCAACCCACGAAACAGTGTCGGGGGGGGTCGACAGCCGCCAAGGGGAACAGCGACATTGAGCTCTGAAAAGAGCTTTTGTTAAATGCTTACCTTGGATAAGCTTGGTGTGCTCATTGTAGGAAGACGTTGATGGCTGGATATCAACGACGAGATCTTCCTGAGTCTTCTATGGCTTCTTCAATTCTAGTCCAGTCGCTGAAGATAATGGGAGGCAGATTGAGGGAACGGGGTTCCTTATATAGGGACACCTGTACTCCTATTGGCTGTAGGTGTGTGCATAATTTTGCTTCAGGCTGTTCTGCCCTAGGGCAGAGGGTAAACCACTAGGAGCATAGCTCCCCTATGGGGCGGAGCTCCACGATATAGAACCTCACATTATTTCTCTCCAAATGGGAAACAAACAGCTGGTGAGGGTGCACTCTTGAGTTTGAAATCGAAGCCACTATAGTATTGTTATTACATGGCACTTGTAACACATCACAGCAGCCTGCCTCTGAACGGGAATAGCCCAGTGGCTCATATATAAATATGGCTGTTGAGGGTGCACTCGTGAGTTTGAATTCGAAGCCACTATAGTATTGTTATTACATGGCACTTGTAACACATCACAGCAGCCTGCCTCTGAACGGGAATAGCCCAGTGGCTCATATACAAATGGCTGGTGAGGGTGCACTCGTGAGGTCGAATTTCTAAGCCATTTTGGCCCTCTATTATATTCCTCTCCCTTCGCACACACCCAGAGTGGGACGATGTTGTGTGCGTAAAAGTAGCCTAGTGTGCGTAATTTCTTTTTCACGACAGATAGTACATGGAAATCAATGCGCTTTCTATGGAAAGAGGTGGGTGGCTCTTAAAAGAGCCTTTTGTGGTACAACATGTGTCGAGTAGAACACTGTTTGTAATAGGTTTACTTCTTCTTGGGGGCTGCCTTCTTGGCCTTGGCTGCCTTGGGCTTGGCGGCTTTGGGCTTGGCTGCCTTTGTAGCCTTCTTGGGGCTCTTGGCCGCCTTCTTGGCCGCTGCGGCGGGCTTCTTCACCTTCTTGGGGCTCTTGGCGGCCTTTTTGGGTGTAGCGGGCTTCTTGGCCTTCTTGGGGGACTTCTTTGCGGCGACGGCCTTCTTGGCTGCTACCTTCTTGGGCTTCTTCGCCGCGGCGGGCTTCTTGGCGGCCACCTTCTTTACTTTGGGAACTGCGGTTTTCTTGGCGGGCTTCTTTGCCTCGACGGCTTTCTTGTTGAGCTTGAAGGAGCCGGATGCACCGGTGCCCTTGGTCTGGACCAGGGTGCCCTTGGTGACGAGGCTCTTGACTGCGATCTTGACGCGGGAGTTGTTCTTCTCCACGTCGTAGCCGCCTGCCGCCAGCGTCTTCTTGAGCGCGGCCAGGGACACGCCGCTCCTCTCCTTGGAGGCGGTCACAGCCTTGACGATGAGTTCTCCTACGCTGGGTCCCGCTTTCTTGGGCTTGGCTGCTGCCTTCTTCTTGGGTGCCTTGGCCGGCGCTGCGGCTGCGGGTGCTGGTGCGACTTCTGCCATGTCTGTCTGTCTGTCTGTCTGTCGTTTGGTCCGGTACACACACACACACACGGTCTGCGAGGAGTAGTTTGCTGTAGACGCTGCTCTGCGCTATTGAAGCTCCACACCGAGCAGGGGGCTGGCCTTAAACGCGACATGAGAACCATGTAGACTCAAGGCAACCAGCTCGGCTTCTCTGGGCTGGCCAAATGCTCTTTCACTTGTGTTTTCTGTTCGCCTATATCGGCCCGAAAGTCACCGACGGAGCCGTGTTTTTGGTCCAAAAGCGAACGGCCCAGCGAGCAGACTTGTCTCCGTTCAGAATAAAGTAATGTGGGCCGCGGAAGGGCCGTGCATTTTGTTGCGGCTCGCTCAAAACCTCACCGTTCGACTGTCGGGTGGAGCGGTGCGCACTGGTTTTCCTGTGCTATTTGTCTCCTAAATGGCCTAAAAGTGCATCCGATTGCGAGCAGCACTTGTTGTGTAGTGAGCCGAGATGTCTGGCAAGGGAATCAAATGGTTTGGGGTCCCCTGATGTGGTCAGGGGTGTTTTAAAGAAGCGCTCTTTTGGGGACCTTAAAACACATGCACCTGTGAGGCCTGGCTGAGACTAGTGTTGTACCTCAAGTTTCAGGTTGTATTCGTCATATGTACAGGATCCACATGGTATAAACAGTCCTACGACATGCTTACTTGCACTATGTGTGTGTGTGTGTTATTGTATTAGTACTTTTTGTGCACTGGCAGTGTGAGTGTTGTTGTTGTTGTATTTGTAGCCTACTATTTCTACACAGTGAGATTGTGTGTTGTCTTCTGGTAGGTAGGTAGGTAGGTAGGTAGGTTGGCTGTCTCTACTAATATATTGTTCACCTGCTTGACTCCGCAGCGTGACTCGCCTCGGTCTTTGTGTCTGTGGGTCTTGGTGTCTGGCTGGCGCTATGGAGGCTGGCGCCCCATGGGTCATGGCGCGTTGATATAGGCCTAGATAGAGGGAGTCTCTCTCTCTGTCTGTCTCTCTCTCTCTCTCTCCCCCCAAGTGGGACAAGGGCTGCATATGTGGTTGGACTGGGAGAAGAATCCCAGCAGGTGCATGTGGGTCAGAAGGTTGATTGCGGCCTCTTTTCTTTTCCTTGTTGTATATATGTATGGGGCGGCAGGTAGCTTAGTGGTTAAGAGTGGTTAAGAGCGTTGTGCCAGTAACCGAAAGGTGGCTGGTTCTAATCCCCGAGGCGACTAGGTGAAAAATCTGTCGATGTGCCCTTGAGCAAGGCACTTAACCCTAATTGCTCATGTAAGTCGCTCTGGATAAGAGTGTCTGCTAAATGACTAAAATGTAAATGTATAGGCTATCCCCAAGGTAGTCATTGGGATCCGCTGCTGCTCCAACGACTATCGCAAGGGCCGCCCGCTCGCTCACTGTGTTATACTGTGACTTGGCCTACAGACACATTCATATCCTCACGTGGAAGCAACTGCCTTAGCTGGTAGAGCACGGCGCTTGTAACGCCAAGGTAGTGGGTTCGATCCCCGGGACCACCCATACACAAAAATGTATGCACGCATGACTGTAAGTCGCTTTGGATAAAAGCGTCTGCTAAATGGCATATTATATTATTATATTTATCCTGTTGCCTCATGAGGGTAGTAGGAAGGAAAATACACTATGTGCCTCAAATGTACTACACTTTACATGGACATTTTGAGTCATGTAGCAGACGATCTTATCCAGAGCCACTTACAGTTAAGTGTGTGCCTACATTTTCATACTGGCCCCCCTTGGGAAACGAACCCGCAACCCTGGCGTTGCAAGCGCAGTGCTCTACCAACTGAGCTACAGGGGACTATATATGTATGATGCGACCTGGACCGGAAATGACCCGTTGGCAATAAGGGCTACGTATATATATATATATATATATATGCCTACTCCTATTCTTCCTAGACGGGATTATTCACCCCCTTTTTATTCTTGCCATTATCGTTCTCATTCACATCATTAGGGTAGAGTCCAATGATGGAGCGTCCATTCTCCCCGTCCGTGTCCTACCGATTCAGGAAGTCGACTCAAAATGACTATCCGCTCATTAAACGACAAAAGGCATTTCTTTCCATTCAAACCCAACAGACTGCTTTTTTTATTTACACCCTTTGTCAAATGGTGCCATTTTTCATTGCCTTCACCTGGAATGGAGGCCGACAAACATGGGTTACTATTCAGCGTGCAAAGACAACAAAAAAGGCGCGCTAAACCCCTACGCTGGAACGGGCGGGGGAAATGATACAATGTAGCCGTTCTCCGAGCCGGCGCGCGCCGCCCATTAAACAATGATACAATGTAACGCAGCCTACCTGCGCATTCATTCGGTGGCGATGGAAATGCTCTTTTTACTGACAGAGTGGGTGGCTCTTAAAAGAGCCTTTGGGTTAGTAGAGCAGTCCAAATGCGCTGTTTACTTGGAGCTGGTGTACTTGGTTACGGCCTTGGTGCCCTCGGACACGGCGTGTTTGGCAAGTTCACCGGGGAGTAGCAGGCGCACGGCGGTCTGGATCTCCCTAGAGGTGATGGTAGAACGCTTGTTGTAGTGGGCCAGGCGAGAGGACTCTCCGGCGATACGCTCGAAGATGTCGTTCACGAACGAGTTCATGATTCCCATGGCCTTGGAGGAGATGCCGGTGTCGGGGTGGACCTGCTTCAGGACCTTGTACACGTAGATGGCGTAACTCTCCTTCCTGGACTTTCTGCGCTTCTTGCCGCCCTTCCCTGCGGTCTTGGTGACGGCTTTCTTGGAGCCCTTCTTGGGCGCTGACTTTGCTGGCTCGGGCATGATGATGTCTCGTTGCTTCTCAGAAACGAATGAGGGGGTGAAGGGCGCTTACCCGTCTTATGAAGAGGAAGCTAATCAAAGTCGGCGGCCGTGGACACTCCCCTGCTTGCTCGTAGGCGCCCCTGCTATTTGCCCAGTGGAGCTCTAGCGCTCAAAAGAGCCTTCCGCTCAGAGGCTAGCTTCCCGAACAAAGACAATTGAGGGCGCGCGCGCGGGTCCTCACCCCCTCCCTCCTCTCTATAGCCTATGCTCTGTGACCGATGGGGAATTGTGTGTTTCAAAAGGGGGGCCTGAATAGTTGTCCGAATGGCACGATTGTTGTGCCACATAATGCTGGTGATAGAATTGCCCACGTTGGCACCGTCAGACATAGGGCTCCCATTTTGGACTGTGTGTGTGTGTGTGTGTGTGTGTGTGCGCGCGCGCGAACGCTGTCCCCCTCTTTTCGAGCCACATCTACCGACGGGTGGTGGTTTTATGTTGTCCAAATGCCACTATTGCTTGACCCAAAATAACAACGTCACTACACTTTGCCACTGTCAGATATAGGCCTCCCTCTGTGCGCTAAAACGGGAAGGGACATTAGAATCCGCTATTTAATACTCCCTGTCCACTCGAAGTGGCTCATACTTTCCTATCAAATAGCATACGGAAGAAAAGAAAAAAACACTATATGGAATGGGCCCTTTTGAAGCGGATGTGGGTGGCTCTTAAAAGAGCCTTTGGGTTCGAGTCGGGGTGTTGAGGTTCCGAAGAGAGTGCGTTTAACCGCCGAAACCGTACAGGGTGCGTCCCTGTCGTTTCAGAGCGTAGACCACGTCCATGGCGGTAACGGTCTTCCTCTTGGCGTGCTCGGTGTAGGTGACTGCGTCACGGATCACGTTCTCCAGGAACACCTTTAGGACACCGCGGGTCTCCTCATAGATCAGACCGGAAATACGCTTCACGCCGCCGCGGCGAGCCAGACGTCGGATAGCGGGTTTGGTGATTCCCTGGATGTTATCGCGGAGAACTTTTCGGTGACGCTTGGCGCCTCCTTTTCCAAGTCCCTTGCCGCCTTTGCCTCTTCCAGACATGGTGTGTTCGCTAGTTGAGTTCAAGTGAATGAATGACTTCAGCGCCGGTGCGTGGTGCGCTATTATCTGCGTTTGGTCGACCTGATTGAGGCCATCGGCACAGAAAGCGCGCCTCTGTGATATGTTCGGAGGCGTTGCAAAGGGGAGGGCGCTCGTTCTAGGGGACTAGGGAGGAGCGATTACAAAGGTGACGTGAAAGCAACTACCGTGCGCGGGAAACATACTCCAATACTGATATAGGCTATGTGGAACACAAGGCCAAACGGTGACAACTGGGAGATCAGCTAGTACACTGTGTCCCTGTCCTCATATTGTTGTTGTTGTTGTTGTTGTTGTTGTTGTTGTTGTTGTTGTTGTTGTTGTTGTTGTTGCACCTGATTTTACTCATTGAGGACTTGCTAATTAGGTGACAGGTTGTTCAGTCAGCTGTGGCTCTCCAGGGCTACAAGAAAAATGGGTATTGTTGGGGGTAGGCTACTCTACCGCTGGAGTTGGGAAACACTGACCTAGTAGGATGAGTCTGTTTAGCTATGGAAGGACGTGTCGTATTGACTGTCATTAATAAACATCACTCTTCTTCTTTCTTCTCTAGACACCACTCGGCCTGACAGTAAGGGGGCCAAGAGGACCTGGGGTGCGGATGGGAGGGGTGGTGATCCCTCTGCAAGCTGGAGCGTTTACAAAATAGTTGTCATCATCCTTATGCCTAATGTGTGTTGCAGCCAAACAGCACACACTGTTTGTGTGACTCCCTGACATTACGCAATGATGTAAGCACATTTGGGAATGTCTTCCATATTGTTGCATAAAGACGACCGTGTGCATAAACTGTGAGACCGAGAGTGGCGTACCTTTACCCACACACACACACCCACACACACACACACACACACACACACAATGAAGGGATTGATTTCCTACGCATACAGAGGTGATAGTGATGTGCCAATATTGTATGGTACCTTTCTTAGCAAACCAATAATAAAGCTTCTTATAATGGAATTATTGTTATGATGTTGATCATTTGTATTGCCGCAGGATAGCCTCAGATGTGTCGTCAAAGAAAGGCCACAGAAAGAGGGCCCGTCTCAACTGTTCATTTCAAAAGGGACAAATTGGGGGGGTGCACTGATGCCTTAAGGGCCCAAGAGCACAGACTGCCACTTTATCATTCAGTGCAGTTGAACATCTCACATTTGACTAGCTTTCATAGGACAACTTATTGTTGCCATAATTGTCTCTTACCTGTACTTACTGGCTGCCGGCCCTCGGTGGAGTATATCGAGGAACAGAGGGTGCCTTTTAGGATAAGGACTAACAAGGTTTTGACTAGGTGGGATACAGCTACGACCGGAAGTGACTTTTCCCTAGCAGTTTAGGCTAATTAGGCTAGAGTGCAGATACTTGACATGTACAGTACAACAACAAATCACAGAGGGCCTGTTACCACACCCTATAGGCTTGAACATCATAATATCACAATATATAATAATACTCATACATAATAATCGAAAATCACCTTTGACTACAGTGACATTGGTAGTAAGTAGGCTACAGTATAATGGATAGCTACCCAACTGGGACAGAAAGTGGAAATTGAAGGGGGACACGCAGTGAGCAAAACTCCTAACGACATAAAAACACAGACACTTCAGTGGAACGCACAGGGCTAGACGGGAAGGAAGACGTGGAGAAGGACTATTGAAGAGGAGATGAAGAACACCGGAAGCATCGAGTGAAGAAATGGGCCCGGAACAGGGTTAGGCCGAGATGCACTGTTGACGCCCTATCCTTCATTTAGGACCTCAAAGAAATGAGTCAACTCCTATAGGGACTATTTTCACCGCCACCTGCTGGACCAGAGGTCATGTGGCCAACACTCTGCTTGAGATCATTAAGAGCTATAAGGAGTCCATCAACTACCTGGTCAGTCAAGTCATATAGGGGGGGATTTCATGGCCACCTGCTGGAGCAGAAGTCATGTTTGCCAACACTGGCCTTAAAATCATTAGGAGCTATAAGGAATAAATCAACTCATCATTCAAGTCATATAGGGAGGGATCTTAGCACCACCTGCTGGATCAGAAGTACCCTTCACTGTAGGCACAAGAGAGCCATCATCTCTCAACCGGTGCAATTTCCATAAGTATGTGGTAATAAAACAAACAACGACAGCTCCTCATATAGGCAGTGGTTTCAAAACTCTAAGCGCGTGTTCAAGTAGAGCACACCAAATCATACATGTACTTGTTCATCACACTGAATCAGTGTTTAATCTAGAAATACATGCCTCGCGTTGCAATACGTGTTCTTGTAAAGTCATTGCTTTCCACAATGCAATGCTCACATCACTTTCCGTGTGATATTGTTGGTCATTTGTTCAAATGTATTTGACTATGACTTCATCCGACTGCTCTGAATTCATAATAACCTCACGGTTTGGTGTTAACCTACCGATTTTCAACTGCTACTGCAGTAATTGCCTACTGCAGATTAGGAACGCTGTCATGAAAATGTATGCTTGGGAAGTGTTGCTCCTGAGTGGCGCAGTGGTCTAAGGCACTGCATCGCAGTGCTAACTGTGCCACTAGAGATCCTGGGTCGAATCCAGGCTCTGTCGCAGCCGGCCGCGACCCGGGAGACTCATGGGCGGCGCACAATTGGCCCAGCAGTCGTCCAGGGTAGGGGAGGGAATGGCCGGCAGGGATGTAGCTCAGTTGATGGCGAGCATGGCGTTTGCAATGCCAGCGTTGTGGGGTCGATTCCCACGGGGGGCCAGTATAAAAAAAAAAGTGTATTCACTAAACTGTAAGTCGCTCTGGATAAGAGCGTCTGCTAAATGACTAAAATGTAAATGTAAGTCTAAAATGAGGGTAACTCCCCTTAAGGTAAATGTCTGTGTTCTGAGTGGCAAAAAAATACTGATTTTTTCATAACATTTAGATATGTGCATACTGCCTGTCCTTAGGCAACCGCATTTAGAAGGGAAAGAAGTGGAACAAATGAATACTTTTCTTGCTCTTCAATCAAAACAAAAGCTTCACAAAGTGGTGCGTTTTGCCCCTAAATGACCCCTGAGGATTAGTGTGTTCTCATTTGTCAGTAATTGACCCTGACATACTCCCTTTAAATGGTACTATTTTAGGCAAACGTATACTGTAATGTACTACTATTATGATGATGACTATTATAATGTCACTTC
>NW_028164323.1:22500-30000 GCF_964263955.1 Coregonus lavaretus | reverse complement strand
AGCAGTCAGGTACTCGAGCACGGCGGCCAGGTAGACTGGTGCGCCAGCGCCCACACGCTCGGCGTAGTTGCCTTTGCGCAGTAGCCTGTGCACACGGCCCACGGGGAACTGGAGCCCGGCACGGGATGAACGGGTCTTTGCCTTCGCCCTGGCCTTGCCTCCGGTTTTGCCTCTTCCGCTCATATTGGTATCTTGAGAAAGTCACAGAAAGTCTGAATGAGCCGCTCGCCACTTCGAGAGCCGTACTTATACCTCGCCACAAGAGGCAACGATTGGCCACCGGGCCGGTGTGGCCTTATCCAATTGGAGCGAGGGACAGACAGACAGACAGCCCTAAGCCGGTTCCCACCCACAGGCAGCGAGTGAGAGGCTACTTTGTGTCCCTCCGACTTTGTTACTTTGTGTCATTTCGCGTGAGCGCCAAAATGTCCGACATGAAATCCTCACATTATTTCTCTCCAAATGGGAAACAAACAGCTGGTGAGGGTGCACTCTTGAGTTTGAAATCGAAGCCACTATAGTATTGTTATTACATGGCACTTGTAACACATCACAGCAGCCTGCCTCTGAACGGGAATAGCCCAGTGGCTCATATATAAATATGGCTGTTGAGGGTGCACTCGTGAGTTTGAATTCGAAGCCACTATAGTATTGTTATTACATGGCACTTGTAACACATCACAGCAGCCTGCCTCTGAACGGGAATAGCCCAGTGGCTCATATACAAATGGCTGGTGAGGGTGCACTCGTGAGGTCGAATTTCTAAGCCATTTTGGCCCTCTATTATATTCCTCTCCCTTCGCACACACCCAGAGTGGGACGATGTTGTGTGCGTAAAAGTAGCCTAGTGTGCGTAATTTCTTTTTCACGACAGATAGTACATGGAAATCAATGCGCTTTCTATGGAAAGAGGTGGGTGGCTCTTAAAAGAGCCTTTTGTGGTACAACATGTGTCGAGTAGAACACTGTTTGTAATAGGTTTACTTCTTCTTGGGGGCTGCCTTCTTGGCCTTGGCTGCCTTGGGCTTGGCGGCTTTGGGCTTGGCTGCCTTTGTAGCCTTCTTGGGGCTCTTGGCCGCCTTCTTGGCCGCTGCGGCGGGCTTCTTCACCTTCTTGGGGCTCTTGGCGGCCTTTTTGGGTGTAGCGGGCTTCTTGGCCTTCTTGGGGGACTTCTTTGCGGCGACGGCCTTCTTGGCTGCTACCTTCTTGGGCTTCTTCGCCGCGGCGGGCTTCTTGGCGGCCACCTTCTTTACTTTGGGAACTGCGGTTTTCTTGGCGGGCTTCTTTGCCTCGACGGCTTTCTTGTTGAGCTTGAAGGAGCCGGATGCACCGGTGCCCTTGGTCTGGACCAGGGTGCCCTTGGTGACGAGGCTCTTGACTGCGATCTTGACGCGGGAGTTGTTCTTCTCCACGTCGTAGCCGCCTGCCGCCAGCGTCTTCTTGAGCGCGGCCAGGGACACGCCGCTCCTCTCCTTGGAGGCGGTCACAGCCTTGACGATGAGTTCTCCTACGCTGGGTCCCGCTTTCTTGGGCTTGGCTGCTGCCTTCTTCTTGGGTGCCTTGGCCGGCGCTGCGGCTGCGGGTGCTGGTGCGACTTCTGCCATGTCTGTCTGTCTGTCTGTCTGTCGTTTGGTCCGGTACACACACACACACACACGGTCTGCGAGGAGTAGTTTGCTGTAGACGCTGCTCTGCGCTATTGAAGCTCCACACCGAGCAGGGGGCTGGCCTTAAACGCGACATGAGAACCATGTAGACTCAAGGCAACCAGCTCGGCTTCTCTGGGCTGGCCAAATGCTCTTTCACTTGTGTTTTCTGTTCGCCTATATCGGCCCGAAAGTCACCGACGGAGCCGTGTTTTTGGTCCAAAAGCGAACGGCCCAGCGAGCAGACTTGTCTCCGTTCAGAATAAAGTAATGTGGGCCGCGGAAGGGCCGTGCATTTTGTTGCGGCTCGCTCAAAACCTCACCGTTCGACTGTCGGGTGGAGCGGTGCGCACTGGTTTTCCTGTGCTATTTGTCTCCTAAATGGCCTAAAAGTGCATCCGATTGCGAGCAGCACTTGTTGTGTAGTGAGCCGAGATGTCTGGCAAGGGAATCAAATGGTTTGGGGTCCCCTGATGTGGTCAGGGGTGTTTTAAAGAAGCGCTCTTTTGGGGACCTTAAAACACATGCACCTGTGAGGCCTGGCTGAGACTAGTGTTGTACCTCAAGTTTCAGGTTGTATTCGTCATATGTACAGGATCCACATGGTATAAACAGTCCTACGACATGCTTACTTGCACTATGTGTGTGTGTGTGTTATTGTATTAGTACTTTTTGTGCACTGGCAGTGTGAGTGTTGTTGTTGTTGTATTTGTAGCCTACTATTTCTACACAGTGAGATTGTGTGTTGTCTTCTGGTAGGTAGGTAGGTAGGTAGGTAGGTTGGCTGTCTCTACTAATATATTGTTCACCTGCTTGACTCCGCAGCGTGACTCGCCTCGGTCTTTGTGTCTGTGGGTCTTGGTGTCTGGCTGGCGCTATGGAGGCTGGCGCCCCATGGGTCATGGCGCGTTGATATAGGCCTAGATAGAGGGAGTCTCTCTCTCTGTCTGTCTCTCTCTCTCTCTCTCCCCCCAAGTGGGACAAGGGCTGCATATGTGGTTGGACTGGGAGAAGAATCCCAGCAGGTGCATGTGGGTCAGAAGGTTGATTGCGGCCTCTTTTCTTTTCCTTGTTGTATATATGTATGGGGCGGCAGGTAGCTTAGTGGTTAAGAGTGGTTAAGAGCGTTGTGCCAGTAACCGAAAGGTGGCTGGTTCTAATCCCCGAGGCGACTAGGTGAAAAATCTGTCGATGTGCCCTTGAGCAAGGCACTTAACCCTAATTGCTCATGTAAGTCGCTCTGGATAAGAGTGTCTGCTAAATGACTAAAATGTAAATGTATAGGCTATCCCCAAGGTAGTCATTGGGATCCGCTGCTGCTCCAACGACTATCGCAAGGGCCGCCCGCTCGCTCACTGTGTTATACTGTGACTTGGCCTACAGACACATTCATATCCTCACGTGGAAGCAACTGCCTTAGCTGGTAGAGCACGGCGCTTGTAACGCCAAGGTAGTGGGTTCGATCCCCGGGACCACCCATACACAAAAATGTATGCACGCATGACTGTAAGTCGCTTTGGATAAAAGCGTCTGCTAAATGGCATATTATATTATTATATTTATCCTGTTGCCTCATGAGGGTAGTAGGAAGGAAAATACACTATGTGCCTCAAATGTACTACACTTTACATGGACATTTTGAGTCATGTAGCAGACGATCTTATCCAGAGCCACTTACAGTTAAGTGTGTGCCTACATTTTCATACTGGCCCCCCTTGGGAAACGAACCCGCAACCCTGGCGTTGCAAGCGCAGTGCTCTACCAACTGAGCTACAGGGGACTATATATGTATGATGCGACCTGGACCGGAAATGACCCGTTGGCAATAAGGGCTACGTATATATATATATATATATATATATGCCTACTCCTATTCTTCCTAGACGGGATTATTCACCCCCTTTTTATTCTTGCCATTATCGTTCTCATTCACATCATTAGGGTATAGTCCAATGATGGAGCGTCCATTCTCCCCGTCCGTGTCCTACCGATTCAGGAAGTCGACTCAAAATGACTATCCGCTCATTAAACGACAAAAGGCATTTCTTTCCATTCAAACCCAACAGACTGCTTTTTTTATTTACACCCTTTGTCAAATGGTGCCATTTTTCATTGCCTTCACCTGGAATGGAGGCCGACAAACATGGGTTACTATTCAGCGTGCAAAGACAACAAAAAAGGCGCGCTAAACCCCTACGCTGGAACGGGCGGGGGAAATGATACAATGTAGCCGTTCTCCGAGCCGGCGCGCGCCGCCCATTAAACAATGATACAATGTAACGCAGCCTACCTGCGCATTCATTCGGTGGCGATGGAAATGCTCTTTTTACTGACAGAGTGGGTGGCTCTTAAAAGAGCCTTTGGGTTAGTAGAGCAGTCCAAATGCGCTGTTTACTTGGAGCTGGTGTACTTGGTTACGGCCTTGGTGCCCTCGGACACGGCGTGTTTGGCAAGTTCACCGGGGAGTAGCAGGCGCACGGCGGTCTGGATCTCCCTAGAGGTGATGGTAGAACGCTTGTTGTAGTGGGCCAGGCGAGAGGACTCTCCGGCGATACGCTCGAAGATGTCGTTCACGAACGAGTTCATGATTCCCATGGCCTTGGAGGAGATGCCGGTGTCGGGGTGGACCTGCTTCAGGACCTTGTACACGTAGATGGCGTAACTCTCCTTCCTGGACTTTCTGCGCTTCTTGCCGCCCTTCCCTGCGGTCTTGGTGACGGCTTTCTTGGAGCCCTTCTTGGGCGCTGACTTTGCTGGCTCGGGCATGATGATGTCTCGTTGCTTCTCAGAAACGAATGAGGGGGTGAAGGGCGCTTACCCGTCTTATGAAGAGGAAGCTAATCAAAGTCGGCGGCCGTGGACACTCCCCTGCTTGCTCGTAGGCGCCCCTGCTATTTGCCCAGTGGAGCTCTAGCGCTCAAAAGAGCCTTCCGCTCAGAGGCTAGCTTCCCGAACAAAGACAATTGAGGGCGCGCGCGCGGGTCCTCACCCCCTCCCTCCTCTCTATAGCCTATGCTCTGTGACCGATGGGGAATTGTGTGTTTCAAAAGGGGGGCCTGAATAGTTGTCCGAATGGCACGATTGTTGTGCCACATAATGCTGGTGATAGAATTGCCCACGTTGGCACCGTCAGACATAGGGCTCCCATTTTGGACTGTGTGTGTGTGTGTGTGTGTGTGTGTGTGCGCGCGCGCGAACGCTGTCCCCCTCTTTTCGAGCCACATCTACCGACGGGTGGTGGTTTTATGTTGTCCAAATGCCACTATTGCTTGACCCAAAATAACAACGTCACTACACTTTGCCACTGTCAGATATAGGCCTCCCTCTGTGCGCTAAAACGGGAAGGGACATTAGAATCCGCTATTTAATACTCCCTGTCCACTCGAAGTGGCTCATACTTTCCTATCAAATAGCATACGGAAGAAAAGAAAAAAACACTATATGGAATGGGCCCTTTTGAAGCGGATGTGGGTGGCTCTTAAAAGAGCCTTTGGGTTCGAGTCGGGGTGTTGAGGTTCCGAAGAGAGTGCGTTTAACCGCCGAAACCGTACAGGGTGCGTCCCTGTCGTTTCAGAGCGTAGACCACGTCCATGGCGGTAACGGTCTTCCTCTTGGCGTGCTCGGTGTAGGTGACTGCGTCACGGATCACGTTCTCCAGGAACACCTTTAGGACACCGCGGGTCTCCTCATAGATCAGACCGGAAATACGCTTCACGCCGCCGCGGCGAGCCAGACGTCGGATAGCGGGTTTGGTGATTCCCTGGATGTTATCGCGGAGAACTTTTCGGTGACGCTTGGCGCCTCCTTTTCCAAGTCCCTTGCCGCCTTTGCCTCTTCCAGACATGGTGTGTTCGCTAGTTGAGTTCAAGTGAATGAATGACTTCAGCGCCGGTGCGTGGTGCGCTATTATCTGCGTTTGGTCGACCTGATTGAGGCCATCGGCACAGAAAGCGCGCCTCTGTGATATGTTCGGAGGCGTTGCAAAGGGGAGGGCGCTCGTTCTAGGGGACTAGGGAGGAGCGATTACAAAGGTGACGTGAAAGCAACTACCGTGCGCGGGAAACATACTCCAATACTGATATAGGCTATGTGGAACACAAGGCCAAACGGTGACAACTGGGAGATCAGCTAGTACACTGTGTCCCTGTCCTCATATTGTTGTTGTTGTTGTTGTTGTTGTTGTTGTTGTTGTTGTTGTTGTTGTTGTTGTTGTTGTTGCACCTGATTTTACTCATTGAGGACTTGCTAATTAGGTGACAGGTTGTTCAGTCAGCTGTGGCTCTCCAGGGCTACAAGAAAAATGGGTATTGTTGGGGGTAGGCTACTCTACCGCTGGAGTTGGGAAACACTGACCTAGTAGGATGAGTCTGTTTAGCTATGGAAGGACGTGTCGTATTGACTGTCATTAATAAACATCACTCTTCTTCTTTCTTCTCTAGACACCACTCGGCCTGACAGTAAGGGGGCCAAGAGGACCTGGGGTGCGGATGGGAGGGGTGGTGATCCCTCTGCAAGCTGGAGCGTTTACAAAATAGTTGTCATCATCCTTATGCCTAATGTGTGTTGCAGCCAAACAGCACACACTGTTTGTGTGACTCCCTGACATTACGCAATGATGTAAGCACATTTGGGAATGTCTTCCATATTGTTGCATAAAGACGACCGTGTGCATAAACTGTGAGACCGAGAGTGGCGTACCTTTACCCACACACACACACCCACACACACACACACACACACACACACAATGAAGGGATTGATTTCCTACGCATACAGAGGTGATAGTGATGTGCCAATATTGTATGGTACCTTTCTTAGCAAACCAATAATAAAGCTTCTTATAATGGAATTATTGTTATGATGTTGATCATTTGTATTGCCGCAGGATAGCCTCAGATGTGTCGTCAAAGAAAGGCCACAGAAAGAGGGCCCGTCTCAACTGTTCATTTCAAAAGGGACAAATTGGGGGGGTGCACTGATGCCTTAAGGGCCCAAGAGCACAGACTGCCACTTTATCATTCAGTGCAGTTGAACATCTCACATTTGACTAGCTTTCATAGGACAACTTATTGTTGCCATAATTGTCTCTTACCTGTACTTACTGGCTGCCGGCCCTCGGTGGAGTATATCGAGGAACAGAGGGTGCCTTTTAGGATAAGGACTAACAAGGTTTTGACTAGGTGGGATACAGCTACGACCGGAAGTGACTTTTCCCTAGCAGTTTAGGCTAATTAGGCTAGAGTGCAGATACTTGACATGTACAGTACAACAACAAATCACAGAGGGCCTGTTACCACACCCTATAGGCTTGAACATCATAATATCACAATATATAATAATACTCATACATAATAATCGAAAATCACCTTTGACTACAGTGACATTGGTAGTAAGTAGGCTACAGTATAATGGATAGCTACCCAACTGGGACAGAAAGTGGAAATTGAAGGGGGACACGCAGTGAGCAAAACTCCTAACGACATAAAAACACAGACACTTCAGTGGAACGCACAGGGCTAGACGGGAAGGAAGACGTGGAGAAGGACTATTGAAGAGGAGATGAAGAACACCGGAAGCATCGAGTGAAGAAATGGGCCCGGAACAGGGTTAGGCCGAGATGCACTGTTGACGCCCTATCCTTCATTTAGGACCTCAAAGAAATGAGTCAACTCCTATAGGGACTATTTTCACCGCCACCTGCTGGACCAGAGGTCATGTGGCCAACACTCTGCTTGAGATCATTAAGAGCTATAAGGAGTCCATCAACTACCTGGTCAGTCAAGTCATATAGGGGGGGATTTCATGGCCACCTGCTGGAGCAGAAGTCATGTTTGCCAACACTGGCCTTAAAATC
>NW_028164323.1:0-17500 GCF_964263955.1 Coregonus lavaretus | reverse complement strand
GTAATGTAGAGGTGCGTGTATACATGGAACAATTGTGCCTTTTTGATGGAAATATGGAGGTGGCTCTTAAAAGAGCCTTTGGGGGATTTTGGAGTTCAGGTCATCCTCATTTATGCGCGCTCTCCGCGAATACGGCGGGCCAGCTGGATGTCCTTGGGCATGATGGTCACCCGCTTGGCGTGGATGGCGCACAGGTTGGTGTCCTCGAACAGGCCGACCAGGTAAGCCTCGCTAGCCTCCTGCAGGGCCATCACAGCGGAACTCTGGAAGCGCAGGTCGGTCTTGAAGTCCTGGGCGATTTCTCGCACCAGGCGCTGGAAGGGCAGCTTGCGGATGAGCAGCTCAGTGGACTTCTGGTAACGACGGATCTCTCTCAGAGCCACGGTGCCGGGCCTGTAACGGTGAGGCTTCTTCACACCGCCGGTGGCCGGGGCACTCTTGCGAGCAGCCTTAGTGGCGAGCTGCTTCCTGGGGGCTTTGCCACCGGTGGATTTGCGAGCGGTTTGCTTGGTTCTGGCCATGGCGCTTCTCTGACAGTCGGGAGTATAGCCTCGAAATGCCTATGTGAAGTTTATAAAGCCGGCAGTGGCGCCTGCTGATTGGACACCATCTCCCCACCACCCCGATTGGCCCGTTGCGCAGGCCTCCTCCGTTGGCCATTGGACGGGAGGCCCGGCCTCTCCAAAATTCAAACTCCCGGTGCGCGCGCGCAATAGGACGCCGCCGGCCCTTTACGCATAATAATAGTCGCCAAAGTCAAGAGTGACATCTTTATAGGCACGTTGTAATCTAATGCTAGCCTGCTATGGCAAACGAGGCCTAGTAGGTGTTGTTGTTCATGGAAGGCTTCATGTGGGCACAGAATGTCGAAATAGTTGTGTATACACCCACTCAATGTGTAGCGGTCATAGAAAGGTACTTTGCGCTTTTGGAGAGCTAGGTGGTTGGCTCTTAAAAGAGCCTTTGGGGGTTGAGTAGTCAAGTTGAAGTCGCAGTAGCGAATTTACTTGGCTTTGACTGCCTTCTCGGTCTTCTTGGGGAGTAGCACTGCCTGGATGTTGGGCAACACACCACCCTGAGCGATGGTCACACCGCCGAGCAGTTTGTTCAGTTCCTCGTCGTTACGGACGGCCAGCTGCAGGTGACGGGGGATGATACGAGTCTTCTTGTTGTCACGGGCAGCGTTGCCGGCCAACTCCAGGATCTCAGCAGTCAGGTACTCGAGCACGGCGGCCAGGTAGACTGGTGCGCCAGCGCCCACACGCTCGGCGTAGTTGCCTTTGCGCAGTAGCCTGTGCACACGGCCCACGGGGAACTGGAGCCCGGCACGGGATGAACGGGTCTTTGCCTTCGCCCTGGCCTTGCCTCCGGTTTTGCCTCTTCCGCTCATATTGGTATCTTGAGAAAGTCACAGAAAGTCTGAATGAGCCGCTCGCCACTTCGAGAGCCGTACTTATACCTCGCCACAAGAGGCAACGATTGGCCACCGGGCCGGTGTGGCCTTATCCAATTGGAGCGAGGGACAGACAGACAGACAGCCCTAAGCCGGTTCCCACCCACAGGCAGCGAGTGAGAGGCTACTTTGTGTCCCTCCGACTTTGTTACTTTGTGTCATTTCGCGTGAGCGCCAAAATGTCCGACATGAAATCGATTAGTTACCGGAGTGTAACTCCAGTTCTATGAGTGGAGCGGAGCCCCATAGGGGAGCTATGCTCCTAGTGGTTTACCCTCTGCCCTAAGGCAGATGCAGCCTGAAGCAAAATTATGCACACACCTACAGCCAATAGGAGTACAGGTGTCCCTATATAAGGAACCCCGTTCCCTCAATCTGCCTCCCGAGATATTATCGATTAGTTACCGGAGTGTAACTCCAGTTCTATGAGTGGAGCGGAGCCCCATAGGGGAGCTATGCTCCTAGTGGTTTACCCTCTGCCCTAAGGCAGATGCAGCCTGAAGCAAAATTATGCACACACCTACAGCCAATAGGAGTACAGGTGTCCCTATATAAGGAACCCCGTTCCCTCAATCTGCCTCCCGAGATATTATCTTCAGCGAGACTAGAGAGGGTCGGTAGGGCCTTAAGTCCTATGGGGCTCCGCTCCACTCATAGAACTGGAGTTACACTCCGGTAACTAATCGTTCTATATCGTGGAGCTCCGCCCCATAGGGGAGCTATGCTCCTAGTGGTTTAAGGCGGAGCGAAACGCTCCAAAATGTACTCCCTGCCGAGCCTAACACTTCCCATTAAAAAATGAAAAGGTCAAGCCCAGCAATGGCTGCAACCAATTCCCGCAGTACTGCGACTAAAAACCCATCAGGGCGTCACAATATACCGCGTCATCGGTTATAGACCCGCCCCATCTAGCTCAATGACAATGTCAATGGCTATTGGGCAGATCAATAGAATAGACGCCGTGCTAATCTGACTAGCAGATAGCCGTGCCTCAATATTCTATGGAACAAAATATACCAGTCATACTAAACTGAACCTCAGATAGATGACCTCACATTCTATCCACTCAATACATGTTTCTATATGCTGACACTGTCAGCCAGGAGACATGCCACAGAATATGCTCTTCATCCGAAGCGGACCTGATAGAGACCAGTCTATCATCCTGCTTCTCCCTCCTCTACCTCAAGATTCCCCTTCAGCTGTGCTGAGTGCAATCGAGATTGGAGTTTAAAAGGCTTATTCTTGACATAAGTCTTCCTAACCAGAGCGGACCTGATTGGAACCTGTCCAAGGTCCTGCTCTGTCCTCCTTTTCTAGCTCAAGAACGCCTTTCAGCTCTGCTGAAATTCGATCGAACAAAAGAGTTAGAAAACATGTCCATAATATGTTACTTCTAATAAAAGCGGACTTATGAACTTATTCACAATCCTGCTTTCTTTCTCTATTCTGCTCATGATCTCCCTTCAGCCACGCTGAGTACAGACCGAGCCAAAGAGTTAGAAGACATATCCAACAGATAGAAAACGGATAAAAGGAGACGGTGTCGACCATGACGCTGCTCTACAAATATCCTCTACCTCTGTTCCTCTGAAAAGAGCAGTAGAAGCTGCTACTCCACGAGTGGAGTGCGCTCTAATACCCTGAGGCGGTTGTTGCCCCGCCGCCTCGTACGCCGTCTCAATGCCTTCACAAAGCCAATGAGACAAACGCTGTTTTGAAAGTGGTCTACCCAATGCAGCCGCACCGTGACACACAAACAGCTGAGGCGATGACCTAACCGCCGCTGTGCGCCTAACGTAACACGCCAAAGCGCGTACTGGGCACAGACAGTGAAGCTTTTCCTCACTCCTCTCCCCATGGGGAGGGGGATGAAAAGCCCACAATTCCACGATCTGCGATCTATATGCACTGTTAATAACCTTCGGCACAAATGCCGGGTTAGGACGTAACACCGCTCTGCTCAAATCGCCATTAATGGCAAGGCAGTCGGGTCTCGTCGACAGTGCACACAAATCGCTGACTCGTTTAGCAGTAGTCAAGGTGAGCAACAGCGCCGTCTTGATAGACAGCATCTTGAGGGGTATTTGATTCAATGGCTCGAACGGCGACTTACATAGCGCTTCGAGAACCAATGCCAAATCCCACTTGGGCAGCGTAGCTCTAGGTCTTGGCCTAAGCCGTTGCGTTCCCAATAGGAAACGTTTCACTAAAGGGTGACTGAAAACACTTTTTCCGTTAAAACCTTCATGACCAGCTGAAATTGCCGCTGCAAACACTCGAATAGTGGAGGGCGATTTCTGCTTATCAAACATAGACTGTAGGAATGAGAGCACACTCTCTACCTGACAGCTCATGGGGTCCACGTCCTGTGTATCACACCATCGTGAGAAAACGTTCCATCTGCTGGTATACACCCTAGAAGTGGAACCGGCTCTTGCGCCCTGTATTGTTCTGATCACTGCATCAGACAACCCACGGCGCTTTAACCTGTCCCATTCAGGAACCAAGCCTTCAGTGGTTGGCCGATTATGGGCCATTGCCCTATCGAGCCTCCCGCCTGAGTCAACGCGTCTCGTTGATGTGGAATTGGCCAGGGTGGCGCAATCAACATCTGACTCATCTCTGCAAACCACGGAGCCCCCGGGCGATCGGGCGCTATCAGTATCACTGACAGCTCCTCTGACCTCACCCTGGCTAGCAGTGGGAGAATGCAAGACAGCGGAGGGAATGCATACAGGAGAACTTTCGGCCACAGGTAGTGCGCGAATGCGTCTCTTCCCAATGGCGGTTCGTCCTGGTTTCTCAGAGAGAACCATAGGGGACACTGCGCGTTCACACGTGACGCGGACAGGTCCACCTCGGCTCTCCCGAATTGTTCCCAAATCTGTAGAACAATGTCCGGGTGCAGACACCACTCGTCGTCTCGAGGACCCCCTCTTGACATGAGGTCTGCCCCTACGTTCAAGTAGCCCGGAATGTGTGCTGCTCTCAACGAGCGAAGGTGCTTGTGAGCCCACAGCCACAATTCCACTGCCGCCCGATGAAGGGCAGGAGACCTGACCCCTCCCTGGCGGTTTATGTGAGCTACTGTGGTTCGGTTGTCTGACCAGACCAACACATCGCGACCCCGAAGGGTAGACGCGAAGTGGGTCAAGACCAGTCGCACCGTTTCCAACTCTAGGAGGTTGATGTGACGACCTGATTGAGGCCATGCACCTCCTATCGCTTGAGACTGACATGTCCCTCCCCATCCAGTCAGAGAGGCATCTGTAAACACTGGAATGTAGGATGACACCTTGCCCATCGGGACTCCGTGCGTGAGAACGCACGGGTTCCGCCAATAGTCCAGGTCTGCTCTTAGCGAGAGAGGAACCACCACCAACCGATGACGTTGACGCACTGGGTCTAGTCTTAGTTGGGCGAACCACCGCTGTGCTTTGCGCATGTGCAGAAGCCCTAGCGGGACCACAGAGTGGGCTGCCGACATGAGACCCAAAAGTGACATGATCGATAGCGCCGTTACTGTGTGATTCGGACGACACTTCCTCAGGGCTAGTAACAATGCTGCCCTTCGAGGGTCCGAAATTCGCGCCCTCATCATTACAGTGTCTAGCTGTAGTCCCAGGTAGACAATCTGATGACTGGGCCAGGGTGCGCTCTTTTTCCAATTCACAGCAAACCCCAGACGCGTGAGATGAATCACTGTCTGTGTCGTGTGTGTGAACGCCAGCTCTGCTGACGGGGCGAGAATCAGCAGGTCGTCTAGGTAGGCTAATAGCCTTATCCCTTGACGACGCAGCGGTTCCAATGCCGCCTCCACACATTTGGAAAACGTTCGAGGTGCCAGGGCGTACCCAAACGGCATCCTCGTGAACTCTTACGCCACCCCTTGAAAGGCGAACCGCAGAAACTTTCTGTGGCGCGATTGTATCGGCACATGAAAGTACGCGTCCTTTAGGTCTATGCTTGTACAAAAATCTCCCTTCTGAACACATTCCAGTAGGCGTTTTGTCGTCAGCATTCGGAAGGGCCGTTTGGTTATGCTCTCGTTGAGAATGCGTAAATCCAAAATCGGCCTCACTCCCCCCGTCTTTTTTGGCACTAGGAAATAGGGCGAGTAAAGCCCCTTGTTCCTTTGCTCTCGGGGAACTACTGTGACCGCCTCCTTCGCCAAAAGTTCCGTAATCTCTGATCTCAGAGCGGCTACTTTGTCTGGCGTTTTCATCACCGTTTCCACCACTCCCTTGAACGGGGGTGGGGTCCGATGGAATTGGAGGGCATAACCCTTCTCTAACGTCTGTTCTAGCCAGCGTGAGAGGGTACAGCTTCGACGCCACTGCCAGCAATGCAGAGACAGCGGGTGCGCACGAAGCTGTGGTGCGTCCAGTAGGAAGGACCTGTATTCCTCTATGGCCCTCGCCGCCGCTATTCCCCAGCACTGGGTTGGTGGAATAGCCCAAGTCGGGCCCCCCTTGAAAGGGAGAGGATACGTCAGCTCGTTCTGGGTGAGTCGGGGGCTTTGATACGTTGGTTACGACCGTAACTCCAGTAATCTTGCCCTCCAGGAACGCAGCACGGGTCTGAACTGCGCTGTCTGAGGTACTGGCCTGAGACAGAGCGCTCTGCCCGGAAAGCGATTGCGTCATCATGTCATTGTCTGACTGAGACTGCCGCTTAACATGAGACTCATCCTTTACAGAATTCAATAGAATCTGAAAGGTGTGATCTCTGACTGACACCACACGGTGGTGCCACAATGCCTCTTTACTGGTCTTAGGCGACTGTTCAACGACACACTCAATATGTGGTGAGCTGCGCTCATAGCCATGGGCATTGACACGTTCAGAATAATTCGGAGGCGTCCATACCTTGGTTATACCTGTAACCCTGGTATTCCCGCTCTCCGTGAACGTCGCACGGGTCTGATCTGCGCTGACTGAGGCATTAGCCTGCAGCAAGGCGTCATTCCCGGCTAGCGGCTGCGTCTTCATGTCACATTGGGACAGAGACAGCTGCCTGCTGAATGTGAGGTATCCTGAGATAAGCCAAGACGGTGTCTTGGTATCTTTCCTCCCTTCACCTCCTGTGTGCGTTCAGCTCTGCACCTCTGGTGGGCTGAACTACGCTCAGTGTGGTGAGTATTAGCGCGTTCAGAAAGAAGTGGGGGCGCCGATACACTGGGAAACTTCGTCACCGTGGTAATCGGGCCCTCCGTGAACGCAGCATGGGTCTGAATCGCACTAACCGAGACCTTAGTCTGCGATAGTGCGCCATCCCCAACTAGCGGCTGCGTCATCATGTCTCCTGACTGAGACTGCAGCCTGCTATGAGAGGCACTCACTACAGTACTCCTTGGAGTCTGTAATGTGAGTTCTCTTTGAGATAAACCAAGACGGCGTCTAGGTATTATTCCTCCTTTCACCTCCTGTGTGCGTTCAGCTCTGCACCCCTGGTGGGCTGAACTACACTCAGTGTGGTGAGCCTGGGCGCGTTCAGGAAAAGGTGGGGGCGCCGATACACTGGGCACCTTCGTGACCGTGGTAATCGGGCCCTTCTTGAACGCAGCATGGGTCTGGGTCGTACTAACAGAGACCTTAGTCTGTGATAGTGCGCCACCCCCAATGTGGTTATTATCAGCGCGTTCTGAGAGAAACGGGGGCGCCGATACGTGGTTACGCCCGTAACCGTAGTAATCAGGCCCTCCGTGAACGCAGCACGGGTCTGAACTGCACTGACTGAGGCGTTAGCCTGAGACAGAGCGCCGTCCCGGATAGCGGTCGCGTCATCATGCCATTATCTGGCTGAGACTGCAGCCTGCTATGTGAGACACTCACTACGGCACTCCTAGGAGTCTGTAAAGTGAGGTCCTATAAGGTACACTTAATACCTTTTATATACCTGCCTTATGTGTGCATTCAGCAACGCACCATGGTGGGCTGAGCTGCACTCATAGTGGTAAGAGAGAGAGCGAGAGTGAGGAAGGTCGAACGCTCTCGGATGTATTATGGAAAAGGGGGCTCTTTCTTGACAGTGTCAAGTAGAGCCAACTCTTTATTACACACATCAACAAAAAACATTCTCCTCCATACACTCAACGGTAGAGTGGGGGGGGACAGTGGGCTCGGTCACAGCAGGCGCTGTGCCGTCTTCCGTTCTCTCCCCCTCGCCTGTCATAAACGGCGTCTCTTCTGGCCGCCCTTCGGGTGATGCCAGGATGACGCTTTAATGACCTCTCTCGCCGGCACCTCTGGCGCTGCAGGGGGGGGGCGAGGCCCGCTCCCTTGCTGCTGGAGGCCGCCGTCTGACGCCAAGCTGTAGCGAGAGTAACGGCCGCCCTTCCTCATATCCACTTCCGGGTTGGAGGGAATGGGGGGCAGCTTAATCTCCCGCTGTTTAGCAGCCCACTCAATGAGACCTGAGAATTCAGGCACAGAGAGGCTGTGGCGTCATCATCCAGGGATGTAATGACCTCACAATTTCCCGAAGGAAAAGGGGTGTTAAACATCTGGGTCAGTGTAATGAATTGTTCCAATAGAATATTCATTTCTTCCCCAATAGCCCTGTCATCTCCTGAGTCAGTGCCCTCAGATGATGCCTCAGCTGAGACTAACACTGATAGCACATCCTCAAGAGGAATATCCTCCCTAAAAATGCCCAATGCTGCTTCCACTCCTTCAAAAAAGGAGGGCGCAGCTGGCGCATAGTGGGGGATTGATGAAGCTGTCCCTGGCGTGCTGTGCCTCTCAACCCACGAAACAGTGTCGGGGGGGGTCGACAGCCGCCAAGGGGAACAGCGACATTGAGCTCTGAAAAGAGCTTTTGTTAAATGCTTACCTTGGATAAGCTAGGTGTGCTCATTGTAGGAAGACGTTGATGGCTGGATATCAACGACGAGATCTTCCTGAGTCTTCTATGGCTTCTTCAATTCTAGTCCAGTCGCTGAAGATAATGGGAGGCAGATTGAGGGAACGGGGTTCCTTATATAGGGACACCTGTACTCCTATTGGCTGTAGGTGTGTGCATAATTTTGCTTCAGGCTGCATCTGCCTTAGGGCAGAGGGTAAACCACTAGGAGCATAGCTCCCCTATGGGGCGGAGCTCCACGATATAGAACCTCACATTATTTCTCTCCAAATGGGAAACAAACAGCTGGTGAGGGTGCACTCTTGAGTTTGAAATCGAAGCCACTATAGTATTGTTATTACATGGCACTTGTAACACATCACAGCAGCCTGCCTCTGAACGGGAATAGCCCAGTGGCTCATATATAAATATGGCTGTTGAGGGTGCACTCGTGAGTTTGAATTCGAAGCCACTATAGTATTGTTATTACATGGCACTTGTAACACATCACAGCAGCCTGCCTCTGAACGGGAATAGCCCAGTGGCTCATATACAAATGGCTGGTGAGGGTGCACTCGTGAGGTCGAATTTCTAAGCCATTTTGGCCCTCTATTATATTCCTCTCCCTTCGCACACACCCAGAGTGGGACGATGTTGTGTGCGTAAAAGTAGCCTAGTGTGCGTAATTTCTTTTTCACGACAGATAGTACATGGAAATCAATGCGCTTTCTATGGAAAGAGGTGGGTGGCTCTTAAAAGAGCCTTTTGTGGTACAACATGTGTCGAGTAGAACACTGTTTGTAATAGGTTTACTTCTTCTTGGGGGCTGCCTTCTTGGCCTTGGCTGCCTTGGGCTTGGCGGCTTTGGGCTTGGCTGCCTTTGTAGCCTTCTTGGGGCTCTTGGCCGCCTTCTTGGCCGCTGCGGCGGGCTTCTTCACCTTCTTGGGGCTCTTGGCGGCCTTTTTGGGTGTAGCGGGCTTCTTGGCCTTCTTGGGGGACTTCTTTGCGGCGACGGCCTTCTTGGCTGCTACCTTCTTGGGCTTCTTCGCCGCGGCGGGCTTCTTGGCGGCCACCTTCTTTACTTTGGGAACTGCGGTTTTCTTGGCGGGCTTCTTTGCCTCGACGGCTTTCTTGTTGAGCTTGAAGGAGCCGGATGCACCGGTGCCCTTGGTCTGGACCAGGGTGCCCTTGGTGACGAGGCTCTTGACTGCGATCTTGACGCGGGAGTTGTTCTTCTCCACGTCGTAGCCGCCTGCCGCCAGCGTCTTCTTGAGCGCGGCCAGGGACACGCCGCTCCTCTCCTTGGAGGCGGTCACAGCCTTGACGATGAGTTCTCCTACGCTGGGTCCCGCTTTCTTGGGCTTGGCTGCTGCCTTCTTCTTGGGTGCCTTGGCCGGCGCTGCGGCTGCGGGTGCTGGTGCGACTTCTGCCATGTCTGTCTGTCTGTCTGTCTGTCGTTTGGTCCGGTACACACACACACACACACGGTCTGCGAGGAGTAGTTTGCTGTAGACGCTGCTCTGCGCTATTGAAGCTCCACACCGAGCAGGGGGCTGGCCTTAAACGCGACATGAGAACCATGTAGACTCAAGGCAACCAGCTCGGCTTCTCTGGGCTGGCCAAATGCTCTTTCACTTGTGTTTTCTGTTCGCCTATATCGGCCCGAAAGTCACCGACGGAGCCGTGTTTTTGGTCCAAAAGCGAACGGCCCAGCGAGCAGACTTGTCTCCGTTCAGAATAAAGTAATGTGGGCCGCGGAAGGGCCGTGCATTTTGTTGCGGCTCGCTCAAAACCTCACCGTTCGACTGTCGGGTGGAGCGGTGCGCACTGGTTTTCCTGTGCTATTTGTCTCCTAAATGGCCTAAAAGTGCATCCGATTGCGAGCAGCACTTGTTGTGTAGTGAGCCGAGATGTCTGGCAAGGGAATCAAATGGTTTGGGGTCCCCTGATGTGGTCAGGGGTGTTTTAAAGAAGCGCTCTTTTGGGGACCTTAAAACACATGCACCTGTGAGGCCTGGCTGAGACTAGTGTTGTACCTCAAGTTTCAGGTTGTATTCGTCATATGTACAGGATCCACATGGTATAAACAGTCCTACGACATGCTTACTTGCACTATGTGTGTGTGTGTGTTATTGTATTAGTACTTTTTGTGCACTGGCAGTGTGAGTGTTGTTGTTGTTGTATTTGTAGCCTACTATTTCTACACAGTGAGATTGTGTGTTGTCTTCTGGTAGGTAGGTAGGTAGGTAGGTAGGTTGGCTGTCTCTACTAATATATTGTTCACCTGCTTGACTCCGCAGCGTGACTCGCCTCGGTCTTTGTGTCTGTGGGTCTTGGTGTCTGGCTGGCGCTATGGAGGCTGGCGCCCCATGGGTCATGGCGCGTTGATATAGGCCTAGATAGAGGGAGTCTCTCTCTCTGTCTGTCTCTCTCTCTCTCTCTCCCCCCAAGTGGGACAAGGGCTGCATATGTGGTTGGACTGGGAGAAGAATCCCAGCAGGTGCATGTGGGTCAGAAGGTTGATTGCGGCCTCTTTTCTTTTCCTTGTTGTATATATGTATGGGGCGGCAGGTAGCTTAGTGGTTAAGAGTGGTTAAGAGCGTTGTGCCAGTAACCGAAAGGTGGCTGGTTCTAATCCCCGAGGCGACTAGGTGAAAAATCTGTCGATGTGCCCTTGAGCAAGGCACTTAACCCTAATTGCTCATGTAAGTCGCTCTGGATAAGAGTGTCTGCTAAATGACTAAAATGTAAATGTATAGGCTATCCCCAAGGTAGTCATTGGGATCCGCTGCTGCTCCAACGACTATCGCAAGGGCCGCCCGCTCGCTCACTGTGTTATACTGTGACTTGGCCTACAGACACATTCATATCCTCACGTGGAAGCAACTGCCTTAGCTGGTAGAGCACGGCGCTTGTAACGCCAAGGTAGTGGGTTCGATCCCCGGGACCACCCATACACAAAAATGTATGCACGCATGACTGTAAGTCGCTTTGGATAAAAGCGTCTGCTAAATGGCATATTATATTATTATATTTATCCTGTTGCCTCATGAGGGTAGTAGGAAGGAAAATACACTATGTGCCTCAAATGTACTACACTTTACATGGACATTTTGAGTCATGTAGCAGACGATCTTATCCAGAGCCACTTACAGTTAAGTGTGTGCCTACATTTTCATACTGGCCCCCCTTGGGAAACGAACCCGCAACCCTGGCGTTGCAAGCGCAGTGCTCTACCAACTGAGCTACAGGGGACTATATATGTATGATGCGACCTGGACCGGAAATGACCCGTTGGCAATAAGGGCTACGTATATATATATATATATATATATGCCTACTCCTATTCTTCCTAGACGGGATTATTCACCCCCTTTTTATTCTTGCCATTATCGTTCTCATTCACATCATTAGGGTATAGTCCAATGATGGAGCGTCCATTCTCCCCGTCCGTGTCCTACCGATTCAGGAAGTCGACTCAAAATGACTATCCGCTCATTAAACGACAAAAGGCATTTCTTTCCATTCAAACCCAACAGACTGCTTTTTTTATTTACACCCTTTGTCAAATGGTGCCATTTTTCATTGCCTTCACCTGGAATGGAGGCCGACAAACATGGGTTACTATTCAGCGTGCAAAGACAACAAAAAAGGCGCGCTAAACCCCTACGCTGGAACGGGCGGGGGAAATGATACAATGTAGCCGTTCTCCGAGCCGGCGCGCGCCGCCCATTAAACAATGATACAATGTAACGCAGCCTACCTGCGCATTCATTCGGTGGCGATGGAAATGCTCTTTTTACTGACAGAGTGGGTGGCTCTTAAAAGAGCCTTTGGGTTAGTAGAGCAGTCCAAATGCGCTGTTTACTTGGAGCTGGTGTACTTGGTTACGGCCTTGGTGCCCTCGGACACGGCGTGTTTGGCAAGTTCACCGGGGAGTAGCAGGCGCACGGCGGTCTGGATCTCCCTAGAGGTGATGGTAGAACGCTTGTTGTAGTGGGCCAGGCGAGAGGACTCTCCGGCGATACGCTCGAAGATGTCGTTCACGAACGAGTTCATGATTCCCATGGCCTTGGAGGAGATGCCGGTGTCGGGGTGGACCTGCTTCAGGACCTTGTACACGTAGATGGCGTAACTCTCCTTCCTGGACTTTCTGCGCTTCTTGCCGCCCTTCCCTGCGGTCTTGGTGACGGCTTTCTTGGAGCCCTTCTTGGGCGCTGACTTTGCTGGCTCGGGCATGATGATGTCTCGTTGCTTCTCAGAAACGAATGAGGGGGTGAAGGGCGCTTACCCGTCTTATGAAGAGGAAGCTAATCAAAGTCGGCGGCCGTGGACACTCCCCTGCTTGCTCGTAGGCGCCCCTGCTATTTGCCCAGTGGAGCTCTAGCGCTCAAAAGAGCCTTCCGCTCAGAGGCTAGCTTCCCGAACAAAGACAATTGAGGGCGCGCGCGCGGGTCCTCACCCCCTCCCTCCTCTCTATAGCCTATGCTCTGTGACCGATGGGGAATTGTGTGTTTCAAAAGGGGGGCCTGAATAGTTGTCCGAATGGCACGATTGTTGTGCCACATAATGCTGGTGATAGAATTGCCCACGTTGGCACCGTCAGACATAGGGCTCCCATTTTGGACTGTGTGTGTGTGTGTGTGTGTGTGTGTGCGCGCGCGCGAACGCTGTCCCCCTCTTTTCGAGCCACATCTACCGACGGGTGGTGGTTTTATGTTGTCCAAATGCCACTATTGCTTGACCCAAAATAACAACGTCACTACACTTTGCCACTGTCAGATATAGGCCTCCCTCTGTGCGCTAAAACGGGAAGGGACATTAGAATCCGCTATTTAATACTCCCTGTCCACTCGAAGTGGCTCATACTTTCCTATCAAATAGCATACGGAAGAAAAGAAAAAAACACTATATGGAATGGGCCCTTTTGAAGCGGATGTGGGTGGCTCTTAAAAGAGCCTTTGGGTTCGAGTCGGGGTGTTGAGGTTCCGAAGAGAGTGCGTTTAACCGCCGAAACCGTACAGGGTGCGTCCCTGTCGTTTCAGAGCGTAGACCACGTCCATGGCGGTAACGGTCTTCCTCTTGGCGTGCTCGGTGTAGGTGACTGCGTCACGGATCACGTTCTCCAGGAACACCTTTAGGACACCGCGGGTCTCCTCATAGATCAGACCGGAAATACGCTTCACGCCGCCGCGGCGAGCCAGACGTCGGATAGCGGGTTTGGTGATTCCCTGGATGTTATCGCGGAGAACTTTTCGGTGACGCTTGGCGCCTCCTTTTCCAAGTCCCTTGCCGCCTTTGCCTCTTCCAGACATGGTGTGTTCGCTAGTTGAGTTCAAGTGAATGAATGACTTCAGCGCCGGTGCGTGGTGCGCTATTATCTGCGTTTGGTCGACCTGATTGAGGCCATCGGCACAGAAAGCGCGCCTCTGTGATATGTTCGGAGGCGTTGCAAAGGGGAGGGCGCTCGTTCTAGGGGACTAGGGAGGAGCGATTACAAAGGTGACGTGAAAGCAACTACCGTGCGCGGGAAACATACTCCAATACTGATATAGGCTATGTGGAACACAAGGCCAAACGGTGACAACTGGGAGATCAGCTAGTACACTGTGTCCCTGTCCTCATATTGTTGTTGTTGTTGTTGTTGTTGTTGTTGTTGTTGTTGTTGTTGTTGTTGTTGTTGTTGTTGCACCTGATTTTACTCATTGAGGACTTGCTAATTAGGTGACAGGTTGTTCAGTCAGCTGTGGCTCTCCAGGGCTACAAGAAAAATGGGTATTGTTGGGGGTAGGCTACTCTACCGCTGGAGTTGGGAAACACTGACCTAGTAGGATGAGTCTGTTTAGCTATGGAAGGACGTGTCGTATTGACTGTCATTAATAAACATCACTCTTCTTCTTTCTTCTCTAGACACCACTCGGCCTGACAGTAAGGGGGCCAAGAGGACCTGGGGTGCGGATGGGAGGGGTGGTGATCCCTCTGCAAGCTGGAGCGTTTACAAAATAGTTGTCATCATCCTTATGCCTAATGTGTGTTGCAGCCAAACAGCACACACTGTTTGTGTGACTCCCTGACATTACGCAATGATGTAAGCACATTTGGGAATGTCTTCCATATTGTTGCATAAAGACGACCGTGTGCATAAACTGTGAGACCGAGAGTGGCGTACCTTTACCCACACACACACACCCACACACACACACACACACACACACACAATGAAGGGATTGATTTCCTACGCATACAGAGGTGATAGTGATGTGCCAATATTGTATGGTACCTTTCTTAGCAAACCAATAATAAAGCTTCTTATAATGGAATTATTGTTATGATGTTGATCATTTGTATTGCCGCAGGATAGCCTCAGATGTGTCGTCAAAGAAAGGCCACAGAAAGAGGGCCCGTCTCAACTGTTCATTTCAAAAGGGACAAATTGGGGGGGTGCACTGATGCCTTAAGGGCCCAAGAGCACAGACTGCCACTTTATCATTCAGTGCAGTTGAACATCTCACATTTGACTAGCTTTCATAGGACAACTTATTGTTGCCATAATTGTCTCTTACCTGTACTTACTGGCTGCCGGCCCTCGGTGGAGTATATCGAGGAACAGAGGGTGCCTTTTAGGATAAGGACTAACAAGGTTTTGACTAGGTGGGATACAGCTACGACCGGAAGTGACTTTTCCCTAGCAGTTTAGGCTAATTAGGCTAGAGTGCAGATACTTGACATGTACAGTACAACAACAAATCACAGAGGGCCTGTTACCACACCCTATAGGCTTGAACATCATAATATCACAATATATAATAATACTCATACATAATAATCGAAAATCACCTTTGACTACAGTGACATTGGTAGTAAGTAGGCTACAGTATAATGGATAGCTACCCAACTGGGACAGAAAGTGGAAATTGAAGGGGGACACGCAGTGAGCAAAACTCCTAACGACATAAAAACACAGACACTTCAGTGGAACGCACAGGGCTAGACGGGAAGGAAGACGTGGAGAAGGACTATTGAAGAGGAGATGAAGAACACCGGAAGCATCGAGTGAAGAAATGGGCCCGGAACAGGGTTAGGCCGAGATGCACTGTTGACGCCCTATCCTTCATTTAGGACCTCAAAGAAATGAGTCAACTCCTATAGGGACTATTTTCACCGCCACCTGCTGGACCAGAGGTCATGTGGCCAACACTCTGCTTGAGATCATTAAGAGCTATAAGGAGTCCATCAACTACCTGGTCAGTCAAGTCATATAGGGGGGGATTTCATGGCCACCTGCTGGAGCAGAAGTCATGTTTGCCAACACTGGCCTTAAAATCATTAGGAGCTATAAGGAATAAATCAACTCATCATTCAAGTCATATAGGGAGGGATCTTAGCACCACCTGCTGGATCAGAAGTACCCTTCACTGTAGGCACAAGAGAGCCATCATCTCTCAACCGGTGCAATTTCCATAAGTATGTGGTAATAAAACAAACAACGACAGCTCCTCATATAGGCAGTGGTTTCAAAACTCTAAGCGCGTGTTCAAGTAGAGCACACCAAATCATACATGTACTTGTTCATCACACTGAATCAGTGTTTAATCTAGAAATACATGCCTCGCGTTGCAATACGTGTTCTTGTAAAGTCATTGCTTTCCACAATGCAATGCTCACATCACTTTCCGTGTGATATTGTTGGTCATTTGTTCAAATGTATTTGACTATGACTTCATCCGACTGCTCTGAATTCATAATAACCTCACGGTTTGGTGTTAACCTACCGATTTTCAACTGCTACTGCAGTAATTGCCTACTGCAGATTAGGAACGCTGTCATGAAAATGTATGCTTGGGAAGTGTTGCTCCTGAGTGGCGCAGTGGTCTAAGGCACTGCATCGCAGTGCTAACTGTGCCACTAGAGATCCTGGGTCGAATCCAGGCTCTGTCGCAGCCGGCCGCGACCCGGGAGACTCATGGGCGGCGCACAATTGGCCCAGCAGTCGTCCAGGGTAGGGGAGGGAATGGCCGGCAGGGATGTAGCTCAGTTGATGGCGAGCATGGCGTTTGCAATGCCAGCGTTGTGGGGTCGATTCCCACGGGGGGCCAGTATAAAAAAAAAAGTGTATTCACTAAACTGTAAGTCGCTCTGGATAAGAGCGTCTGCTAAATGACTAAAATGTAAATGTAAGTCTAAAATGAGGGTAACTCCCCTTAAGGTAAATGTCTGTGTTCTGAGTGGCAAAAAAATACTGATTTTTTCATAACATTTAGATATGTGCATACTGCCTGTCCTTAGGCAACCGCATTTAGAAGGGAAAGAAGTGGAACAAATGAATACTTTTCTTGCTCTTCAATCAAAACAAAAGCTTCACAAAGTGGTGCGTTTTGCCCCTAAATGACCCCTGAGGATTAGTGTGTTCTCATTTGTCAGTAATTGACCCTGACATACTCCCTTTAAATGGTACTATTTTAGGCAAACGTATACTGTAATGTACTACTATTATGATGATGACTATTATAATGTCACTTCACGGTAAGTAGAGCGAAATGCTGATATTGACAAGGTCAGAGATGTAAGGTATGTCACAAATGCATCCCCTATACCGTAAACGTGAATCCAAAAGGAAGTTGCTGGGGTCTATTGGATGGAGGGGTGTACTCAACTGTGCCTCAGAGAGAGGCACAGTTGAGTACTCACTCTCTCTCTCTCTCTCTCTTTCACTCTCTCTCTCTCTCTCTCTCACTCTCTCTCTCTCACTCACTCACTCACTCAGTCTCTCAGTCTCAGTCACTCACACTCTCTCTCTCTCATTCACTCACTCACTCACTCACTCACTCTCTCAGTCTCTCTCTCACTCACTCACTAACTCACTCACTCTCTCTCTCTCTCTCTCTCTCTCTCTCTCACTCACTCTCTCACTCACTCTCTCAGTCTCTCTCTCACTCACTCTCTCACTCTCTCTCAGTCTCTCTCTCACTCACTCACTCACTCTCTCAGTCTCTCAGTCTCTCTCTCTCTCTCTCTCTCTCAGTCTCTCTCTCACTCACTCACTCACTCTCTCAGTCTCTCAGTCTCTCTCTCTCACTCACCCCCTCACTCACTCTGTCAGTCTCTCTCTCTCTCACTCACTCTCTCTCTCTCACTCACTCACTCTCTCTCACTCACTCACTCTCTCAGTCTCTCAGGCTCACTCACTCACACTCTCTCTCT
>NW_028164324.1:2500-104382 GCF_964263955.1 Coregonus lavaretus | reverse complement strand
CAACGCTCTTAACAGCCAGGCTACCTGCCGTTGGGACACACTCTGCATCCCAAATGGCACCCTATTCCCTACGTAGTGCACTACCTTTGACCAGGGCCCATAGGGCAAGAGGTACCATTTGGGATGCAGGCACAGTCTTTAATGAATGACCCATCTGTCCTGCTTCCCTGCCATTCCTCTGATGTTTGATCTTCAAACCGATGACACACACAAATGCTCATCCTCATCCTGACCTCCTTCCTGCTTCTTCTGACGCAACTTGACATAAATTCTAGCAAGCAGTCATTTCACAGTCTCAGGCAGGCATAGGACAGGACAGCAGGACAGGACAGGACAGCAGGACCCAGGCTCACTGACTCACCTGCACCTAGAACAGTTTAGTCACACAGTAAGAGAAGAGAGAATTAAGCAGAAGTTTATGCTAACGTGTCAGTAGAGAGTGTAGGCAGACAGACCAGACCAGACCAGACCAGACCAGTCCAGACTAGACCAGACCAGACCAGACCAGACTAGACCAGACCAGACTAGACCAGACCAGACCAGACCAGACCAGTCTATGTGTGTTCTTAGTGTACCAGACCAGACCAGACCAGACCAGACCAGACCAGACTAGACCTGACCAGACCAGTCTATGTGTGTTCCTAGTGTAGCAGACCAGACTAGACCAGACTAGACCAGACCAGACCAGTCTGTGTGTTCTTAGTGTACCAGACCAGACCAGACCAGACCAGACCAGTCTATGTGTGTTCTTAGTGTAGCAGACCAGACCAGACCAGACTAGACCAGACCAGACCAGTCTATGTGTGTTCTTAGTGTACCAGACCAGACCAGACCAGACCAGACTAGACCAGACCAGACTAGACCTGACCAGACCAGACCAGACCAGTCTATGTGTGTTCCTAGTGTAGCAGACCAGACCAGACTAGACCTGACCAGTCTATGTGTGTTCCTAGTGTAGCAGACAGACCAGACCAGACTAGACCAGACCAGACCAGACCAGACCTGACCAGTCTATGTGTGTTCCTAGTGTAGCAGACCAGACCAGACCAGACCAGACCAGTCTATGTGTGTTCCTAGTGTACCAGACCAGACCAGACCAGACCAGACCAGTCTATGTGTGTTCCTAGTGTAGCAGACCAGACCAGACCAGACCAGACCAGACCAGACCTGACCAGTCTATGTGTGTGTTCCTAGGCTTTTCAAGTGAGTCCTGGCAGAGTATCTGACGCGGTAATGGAGGCATCAAAGACAAGCGCTGCGGTGAGTCACCCAATGGTTCGCTTGCTTTTTAAATCACTGTCTCCCTCCCAAATAGCACACTATTTCCTATATAGTGCACTACTTTTGACCAGTACCAAATAGTTCACTGTGAAGGGCAGAGGGTGCCATTTGGGATACAGACAGTGTCCCGGTTGTCCTGGTGTTTGGAGAGGGAGAGGCTACTGAGACAATGGACACGTACAGCCACACAGCCAGGTGGACGTTTGGATTGGCCTTCCTCTCATGCTTCTCATTCACACGCATGAATACACACCAGCTTCAAAAAGAGCTGTTGTGACTATTTCTCTTCATTTTGCTGCCTGCAGCTGTTGTTGTTGTTGTTGTTGTTGTGGTTGCTTCTTCTTTGCTACTGCTGCTGCTATGTTCTCTCTCTCTCTCTCTCTCTCTCTCTCTCTCTCTCCTCTCTCTCTCTCTCTCTCTCTCTCTCTCTCTCTCTCTCTCTCTCTCTCTCTCTCTCTCTCTCTCTCTCTCTCTATCTGTCTATCTCATTTGGCTGTTTAATGTCTGTCAGTGTGTTTATCAGCCATGTTTGCAGTTTTGCGTGCTTTATAAGTGTTTTATCTACTAAAGATAAATTTCGTAAAACTTGTTTGAACATGATTAAACATAGCCTAATGTAGTTATCACAGAGTAATGTTAAGCTTTTTTGTTCCTTTCTGATGTTGTATTTCTATAATATGACATTTACTTTATAAAGACTAATATACTGGTTACTCACCATTTAATATCACATTGAATTGTATCATAAAAACAACAACCCTCTGACTAACCCACTAACTGTTGGGGATCTCAACCCTCTGACAAACCCACTAACTGTCTGGGATCTCAACCCTCTGACAAACCCACTAACTGTCTGGGATCTCAACCCTCTGACAAACCCACTAACTGTCTGGGATCTCAACCCTCTGACAAACCCACTAACTGTCAGGGATCTCAACCCTCTGACTAACCCACTAACTGTCAGGGATCTCAACCCTCTGACAAACCCACTAACTGTCAGGGATCTCAATCCTCTGACAAACCCACTAACTGTCAGGGATCTCAACCCTCTGACAAACCCACTAACTGTCAGGGATCTCAATCCTCTGACAAACCCACTAACTGTTGGGGATCTCAACCCTCTGACAAACCCACTAACTGTCAGGGATCTCAACCCTCTGACAAACCCACTAACTGTTGGGGATCTCAACCCTCTGACAAACCCACTAACTGTCAGGGATCTCAATCCTCTGACAAACCCACTAACTGTCAGGGATCTCAACCCTCTGACTAACCCACTAACTGTTGGGGATCTCAACCCTCTGACTAACCCACTAACTGTTGGGGATCTCAACCCTCTGACTAACCCACTAACTGTCAGGGATCTCAACCCTCTGACTAACCCACTAACTGTTGGGGATCTCAACCCTCTGACTAACCCACTAACTGTCAGGGATCTCAACCCTCTGACTAACCCACTAACTGTCGGGGATCTCAACCCTCTGACTAACCCACTAACTGTTGGGGATCTCAACCCTCTGACTAACCCACTAACTGTTGGGGATCTCAACCCTCTGACAAACCCACTAACTGTCAGGGATCTCAACCCTCTGACAAACCCACTAACTGTTGGGGATCTCAACCCTCTGACTAACCCACTAACTGTCAGGGATCTCAACCCTCTGACAAACCCACTAACTGTCAGGGATCTCAACCCTCTGACTAACCCACTAACTGTTGGGGATCTCAACCCTCTGACTAACCCACTAACTGTTGGGGATCTCAACCCTCTGACTAACCCACTAACTGTTGGGGATCTCAACCCTCTGACTAACCCACAACTAACAATTATTAGATGCATGATTCATCAACACAGATATCTCTTGAGTCGTGGATCTCAACCTCACTCAGCACTATTGAATGTTGTGAATGTAGCTGTATAGTATTCTGAATATTTCTACAGAACTATTCTGATACTCTCTCTGCTTCAAGGTGGTTATCTTGTGTTATCTGATAACTCTCTGAACTGAATATTGGCTTTGGTTTGGACGGGTGATGCTATCTTACAGTATAAATAGCAGTCGGTTATTGGGGAACTGTAACCTGTAGTTCATATGGTTTATTGGGGAACTGTAACCTGTAGTTCATATGGTTTATTGGGGAACTGTAACCTGTAGTTCATATGGTTTATTGGGGAACTGTAACCTGTAGTTCATATGGTTTATTGGGGAACTGTAACCTGTAGTTCAGATGGAAGTGATCAATATGGTCATTTACATTGAAATAACCTTAGTTTAATTTTCTTTTTCTTTTAGCTAACATCACTGCCCACAATAATGGTAATAACATACATTTACATTTACATTTTTGTCATTTTTGTCATTTAGCAGACACTCTTATCCAGAGTGACGTACAGTAGTGAGTGCATACATTTTTCATACGGGTCCCCCGTAGGAATCGAACCCACAACCCTGGCGTTGCAAGCGCCATGCTCTACCAACTGAGCCAGACGGGACCACACAATATTAATACAGTAGCTTCGTGCGGTTTGAAATCCAATGCCATTCACACTCATTTTAAAGAGAAGACTGATCAACATTTTGTATACATCTGGCCCTTCATTGGACACTGTGTAAACAAACCTCCAAACGAGCTTCAACGCCATACAACACTCCTTCCGTAGCCTCCAACTGCTCTTAAACGCTAGTAAAACTAAATGCATGCTCTTCAATCGAACGCTGCTGGCACCCGCCCACCCGACTAGAATCACTACTCTCGACGGGTCTGACCTAGAGTATGTGGACAACTACAAATACCTAGGTGTCTGGTTAGACTGTAAACTCTCCTTCCAGACTCACATTAAGAATCTCCAATCCAAAGTTAAATCTAGAATCGGCTTCCTATTTTGCAACAAAGCCTCCTTCACTCATGCTGCCAAACATGCCCTCGTAAAACTGACTATCCTACCGATCCTTGACTTCAGCGATGTCATTTACAAAATAGCCTCCAACACTCTACTCAGCAAATTGAATGTTGTCTATCACAGTGCCATCCGTTTTGTCACCAAAGCCCCATTTACTACCCACCACTGTGACCTGTACGCTCTTGTTGGCTGGTCCTCACTACATATTCGTCGCCAAACCCACAGGCTCCAAGCCATCTATAAATCACTGCTAGGCAAATCCCCGCCTTATCTTAGCTCATTGGTCACCATAGCAACACCCACCCGTAGTATGCGCTCCACTGGTCATCCCCAAAGCCAACACCTCCTTTGGCCGCCATTCCTTCCAGTTCTCTGCTGCCAAAGACTGGAACGAATTGCAAAAATCTCTGAAGCTGGAGACTCTTATCTCCCTCACTAACTTTAAGCATCAGTTGTCAGAGCACCTTACCGATCACTGCACCTGTACACAGCCCATCTGTAATTAGCCCACCCAACTACCTCATCCCCATATTGTTATTTATTTTGCACCCCAGTATCTCTGTTTGCACATCATCTCTTGCACATCTATCATTCCAGTGTTAATACTAATTGTAATTATTTTGCACTATAGCCTATTTATTGCCTTCTCTCCATAACTTACTACATTTGCACACACTGTATATATATATGTTCTGTTGTATTTTTGACTTTATGTTTTGTTTTACCCCATATGTAACTCTGTGTTGTTGTTTTTATCGCACTGCTTTGCTTTCTCTTGGCCAGGTCGCAGTTGTAAATGAGAACTTGTTCTCAACTGGCTTACCTGGTTAAAAAAGGTTAAATAAAAAAAATAAAAAAAAATAAACATGACCGTCAACTGTGCACAGTTGATCACCTGCTGGGTGTCGACGAACAGTGGCGATTCAACATGTAGAATTGTCAGGAAATGTACCGGCCGATGTTCTGTGGTCAGAGGCAATAGGACGGCCATCCACTGCACACGGCCAACGTTCCTGTTGGTCTGTCTTCCCCCTTAGAGCAAAGCCAAATTAAAGGTGCACTTAGCTATTTCTTCCAGGTTCCCTCCCTCTATATCTCACTGGCCTGTTCCTCTGCCTGTCCCAACAGCAAACCCTGGAGAACAACCTCACCAACCTGGTGAAGAGAAACAGTGAGCTGGAGAACCAGATGGCCAAGCTCATCCAGATCTGTCAACAGGTTGAGGTGAGTCTAGGGGCTGTTGTGGTGACTGTATTACCGCCAACGCCGACAGTCATGAGTCATGACCGCAGTCAAATTCCACGTGACCGCTGAGTCACAGTGATCTCCTCTTATGCACTCTGGACATGCTTTGATAGTACCCAACTCGCTAGCTAATGGCCTGGTACACTCATTGCTCTATTGTCCCTCTAACCACTCTGACATCCAATGCAAATGCAAATCGAAAATCACTTCAAAAAACGTATTATCAAGACAGTATTATGCTTTTTAAAAAACTCACTGAGATAATCCAATTTGAAGAAAGAAGTTCAGGTTGAAACTGAGTGGAACACATGGTCATTATGATGTTGTTTCAAAGCCAAACACAAAGGAAAATGGACAGGGCTTTCTATGGTGATGATGAATTCAAAGCATTTAATAGGGTGCACGTAGAACTCCCATATTAGAGGTTATGCACAGCCCTATATATGAGCCCAAGCACCCCCCCCAAAAAACTCTGTCGTTATACAATACATAGCCTGATAGCCTACCGTATCTTACGCATGGCAGGAAAACCTAGATTGAAGATGTCTTTGGTACATAACTGGTCAAGCCTATACTCAAGAATGTAACACATTCTAGTAATGCCTTTGAGTGTGGACTGTATTATCACGCATACTGGATGGACCAGTTACCTTATGCTACGCTCCAAACTTTCTATCCATTAGTCTGGGAGAGAACGTATGGGCATAGGCGATGCTGTTGGTTCATTGATTGTGCAGGGGCTGTAGTGAATGTCTATTCGATTTATATTAATAGCCTAGTAATAGGGCATTTTTTTGTATTTTCATAATGAATAGGCTGACACGTTACCTTTAGCTACAGAATATTCCACCACCGTGCATTTCCATCTCCTCTCTCTCCTTCATTCCTTTCTCGAACGCGCAGAGAGAGGGGGTGTCAACTGTATTGTGAATATATGTTTAGTTGTGAATACATGTTACTATGGATGTTCCCAAACAGATTTCACTTGGTTTCCCAAATTAACCACAGGGTTGGAGAGCCCCATGGCATCCAGAGTTTGGGCAGAATATCACCTGTCGGGCAGCTAGATGCTGCATGCTCCTCAAACAGTGGTTGATGCCTGGAGTGAAATACTGTAGATGGGAGGGCTTGAGTGTAGCTGAAGGATGGGATTAAAGACAAACAAAAGATAACTATTGTGAAATACATTGTGTCCGTAAAATGTGTATATAGTATGGATAAGCTGGCTGTAGAAGCCTAAGTGTTATTGTCCATTAGTTTACTGCAATTAGGGAAGGGGTGGTAGGGTTAAGGAGGGGGGAGGGGGGAGGGGGGGAATACGAAAACAAGATATATATATATATATATATATGTATACACAGTAGGGAAAAAAAGTATTTAGTTAGCCACCAATTGTGCAAGTTCTCCCACTTAAAAAGATGAGAGAGGCCTGTAATTGTCATCATAGGTACACGTCAACTATGACAGACAAAATGTGAAAAATAAATCCAGAAAATCACATTGTAGGATTTTTAATGAATTTATTTGCAAATTATGGTGGAAAATAAGTATTTGGTCAATAACAAAAGTTTCTCAATACTTTGTTATATACCCTTTGTTGGCAATGACACAGGTCAAACGTTTTCTGTAAGTCTTCACAAGGTTTTCACACACTGTTGCTGGTATTTTGGCCCATTCCTCCATGCAGATCTCCTCTAGAGCAGTGAGGTTTTGGGGCTGTCGCTGGGCAACACAGACTTTCAACTCCCTCCAAAGAATTTCTATGGGGTTGAGATCTGGAGACTGGCTAGGCCACTCCAGGACCTTGAAATGCTTCTTACAAAGCCACTCCTTCGTTGCCCGGGCGGTGTGTTTGGGATCATTGTCATGCTGAAAGACCCAGCCACGTTTCATCTTCAATGCCCTTGCTGATGGAAGGACGTTTTCACTCAAAATCTCACGATACATGGCCCTATTCATTCTTTCCTTTACACGGATCAGTCGTCCTGGTCCCTTTGCAGAAAAACTGCCCCAAAGCATGATGTTTCCACCCCCGTGCTTCACAGTAGGTATGGTGTTCTTTGGATGCAACTCAGCATTCTTTGTCCTCCAAACACGACGAGTTGAGTTTTTACCAAAAAGTTCTATTTTTGGTTTCATCTGACCATATGACATTCTCCCAATCCTCTTCTGGATCATCCAAATGCACTCTAGCAAACTTCAGACGGGCCTGGACATGTACTGGCTTAAGCAGGGGGACACGTCTGGCACTGCAGGATTTGAGTCCCTGGCGGCGTAGTGTGTTACTGATGGTTGGCTTTGTTACTTTGGTCCCAGCTCTCTGCAGGTCATTCACTAGGTCCCCCTGTGTGGTTCTGGGATTTTTGCTCACCGTTCTTGTGATCATTTTGACCCCACGGGGTGAGATCTTGCGTGGAGCCCCAGATCGAGGGAGATTATCAGTGGTCTTGTATGTCTTCCATTTCTTAATATTTGCTCCCACAGTTGATTTCTTCAAACCAAGCTGCTTACCTATTGCAGTTTCAGTCTTATTAGCCTGGTGCAGGTCTACAATTTTGTTTCTGGTGTCCTTTGACAGCTCTTTGGTCTTGGCCATAGTGGAGTTTGGAGTGTGACTGTTTGAGGTTGTGGACAGGTGTCTTTTATACTGATAACAAGTTCAAACAGGTGCCATTAATACAGGTACCGAGTGGAGGACAGAGGAGCCTCTTAAAGAAGAAGTTACAGGTCTGTGAGAGCCAGAAATCTTGCTTGTTTGTAGGTG
Organism: Coregonus lavaretus; assembly: GCF_964263955.1. NCBI lineage: Eukaryota > Metazoa > Chordata > Actinopteri > Salmoniformes > Salmonidae > Coregonus > Coregonus lavaretus. The sequence continues at coordinate 96,190 of NW_028164324.1, read as the reverse complement.
ACCAAATACTTATTTTCCACCATAATTTGCAAATAAATTCATTAAAAATCCTACAATGTGATTTTCTGGATTTATTTTTCACATTTTGTCTGTCATAGTTGACGTGTACCTATGATGACAATTACAGGCCTCTCTCATCTTTTTAAGTGGGAGAACTTGCACAATTGGTGGCTGACTAAATACTTTTTTCCCCCACTTTATGCATGGTGACCTGGAGATGCTAAATGTGTTTATGTTAATTCACGGACAATTACAGTGAGACCGGTAATTAACCATCTGAGAGAATGTTATGATCATCACAGCCCTAGATGAGTCAGTCTCAGTCATATCTGTCAACAGGTGGAGGTGAGTCAGTCTCAGTCAGATCTGTCAACAGGTGGAGGTGAGTTAGTCTCAGTCATATCTGTCAACAGGTGGAGGTGAGTCAGTCTCAGTCATATCTGTCAACAGGTGGAGGTGAGTCAGTCTCAGTCATATCTGTCAACAGGTGGAGGTGAGTTAGTCTCAGTCATATCTGTCAACAGGTGGAGGTGAGTCAGTCTCAGTCATATCTGTCAACAGGTGGAGGTGAGTTAGTCTCAGTCATATCTGTCAACAGGTGGAGGTGAGTCAGTCTCAGTCAGATCTGTCAACAGGTGGAGGTGAGTCAGTCTCAGTCAGATCTGTCAACAGGTAGAGGTGAGTCAGATTCCCCAAATTCCCTGCAACTTTACAAAAATTCCCAGGTTTTCCTGATCGCTCCCGAACCAAATCAATTAAGTCCTTGATCCCATTCCAGTCAGATTCCACTGGTTTATCAGGCTGGAACATTCCAGTCAGATTCCACTGGTTTATCAGGCTGGCATTGAAATGATGTAATATGTCTGGTGTAATATGACTGTCTGGTGTAAATTCCCCCAGTTGCAGAATTTCACGTCACAGATGCTACTGGTAGGCATCTGAATGCAATGCATCATGGGGAATCCTCCAACTGGGAAACAGAATTGAACTGTGCTGTATCTGCTGATGTCTCTGTTAAGTGTGTACTGTGGTGGTGAATCTGTAATCAACAGCCAGAGTCAGAGAGACAGGAGTGAGTAAATACTGAGGGCTGTGGTAACATGGTGTCCCTGAGAGAACAACCCTCCATTTTACATTAGACAGAAGCTCAATTTACAATTCTCTATCTCTGCACAGCTTCAACCAGTGAAGAGGGACGGTGTCAGGCCAAGCATCAAGGATAGAGCCAGCCAAGGCCACGGTTCAGGGTGTGTGTGTGTGTGTGTGTGTGTGTGTGTGTGTCTGTCTGCGTGTGAGTGTGTGTGGCATCTGTGTGTGTCCAGCACTGAACTGAGCTGTATAATCAATAGAGGGGTGTTGGTATGTTAGTGACATCTCAGGCTGGTGACAGGGTCAGCTATACAGACCTATAGTTCTCTAGTCAGAGGGTGACAGGGTCAGCTGTACAGACCTATAGTTCTCTATATAGTGCTCTAGTGTGGATCCCTTTGTCAGTATGGAAATGTCCCAAATGGCACCCTATTCCCTATATAAGTGCGCTACTTTTGAACAAAGCCTATAGGGAACTGGTCTAAAGTAGTGCACTATATAGGAAATAGGGTGCCATTTGGAGTGTACGGCTTAAAGTGGTCATGTGGACAGATACTCCAATCTCCGCTGTGGAGCTTTGCAGCCCCATAGTAATGGCTGACTGAGGTGGAATGCTGGTTTAATGCTCTCCAATACTCTCAACACTATTCCTCCTTTATTACAAACTGAACTCTCTCTGAGTACCAATGGCACCCTATTCCCTAGTTAGTGCACTACTTTTGACCCAGGGCCCATAGTGCACTGTATAGGGAATAGGGTTCCATTTGGGACACAGGCCTCTATTTCCCGTTAAAGTCTGGGCCTGGAGAATCACAGTGTAACCAACTATTCATTCAGACCATCAGATTAAAACATCCTCTGTGTTATTCATTAACTCCTGAGGAGAGGAAACTGTCCAAAAAAAGTGTTTGTCTTCCCTCCTCTCCCAACTGGTGTCGTCCTCCTCCGCCTGCATACGGATACGGCTCAGCGACAATCTCTTCCTCTTATATTCATAATAAATGATTTAGCTATGCGACTGACTTGGCAATCAAGAGAACATGCCCCGTGTTAAAACAAACTGTTAAAAGCTCATTTACTTAGGGATGCTAGCTGCTAGCTATTCTCTGGAGTGATGTTTGTGTGAAAGGCTGGGCTATTCTGAAGGGAAGCAAAATATACCTTGTGTGAGGTCATGCTAATGCTAATGCTAATGCTAATGGAAATAGGGCCTACTGTGTGTGTGTGTGTGTGTGTGTGTGTGTGTGTGGGTGTGTGTGTGAGTGGGTGTTTCTTCCCAGAAGCCTCCCTGCTAGGAGGAGACAGGAGAGTTCTTTATCTCTGTTCTGTAACACTCCATGCAGGCAGAAAGGCGGGAGAAACACAGCTCACTAATAATGCATCACAACAACAGAGGACTGACTGGCTGCATGGGGCTCTAACAGTTCTGGTGTGACCTGGATTTTTCTGTTGTTGTTGCATTGCATACAGTAATCTCTCTCCAAGATGAAATGATCAAAAAAAGAGTACTGTGATTCTGCCAGTGGGTTCTATAGTGGTGGCATAGCAACACTGCCTTCAGCTATATCTCTCCTTTAGAGTATTACAGATACCCTCATTTATAAGCTTCATGTTCATTGGTGTCCACATCACCAACAAACTAACATGGTCCAAGCACACCAAGACAGTCGTGAAGAGGGCATGGGTCCTCAGATCCTCAAAAGGCTCTACAGCTGCACCATCGAGAGCATCCTGACTGGTTGCATCACTGCCTGGTATGGCAACTTCTCGGCCTCCGACCGCAAGGCACTACAGAGGGTAGTGCGTACGGCCCAGTACATCACTGGGGCCAAGCTTCCTGCCATCCAGGACCTCTATACCAGGCGGTGTCAGAGGAAGGCCCTAAAAATTGTAAAAGACTCCAGCCACCCTAGTCATAGACTGTTCTCTCTGCTACCGCACGGCAAACGGTACCGGAGCGCCAAGTCTACGTCCAAGAGGCTTCTAAACTGCTTCTACCCCCAAGCCATAAGACTCCTGAACATCTAATCAAATGGCTACCCAGACTATTTGCATTGCTGCTACACTCTGTTTATTATCTATGCATAGTCACTTTAATAACTCTACCTACATGTACATACTACCTCAATTACCTCGACTAACCGGTGCCCCCGCACATTGACTCGGTACCGGTACCCCCCTGTATATAGCCTCACTCTTGTTATTTTTACTTGCTGCTTTAATTATTTGTTACTTTTATTTCGTATTATGTTATATTGTATTTTTTCTGTGTGATTTTTGTTTTTGGTAAAGGGCTTATAACTAAACATTTCACTGTAAGGTGCTCTTTTGCACCTGTTGTATTCAGCGCATGTGACAAATACAATTTTGATTTGATTTGAGTACAGTACGCTGGGTGTTGGAGCGTTTAGTTGACACATGTGCCACAGCCATCTATATTTTAACAGACCTCATTGGTCTCTTTGCTGGGGAGTGCAGGACAGGACAGGACAGGACAGGGAGGTCCCTAGTGACTTGTGGACGTGCACTTAGCCACTTTCTGCTTTCGGAATGCTATTTAATCTGTCAGCTTGGAGGAGAGTCCAGCACTAATCACTGCTGTGACAAACATTAGCCTCTCACCACAACTCCTTCGCTGCTCTCCGCTCCGTTCTGCACGCGTTAAAGGCCCAACTAAACAAAACGTACAGCTTATTTTCTTGCTATAAATCAATGGGTATATATATCAATGATTTTAAATGATCAAGAATGGCTTTAAATATCACAGAGTGGACCTTTTAAAATAACCCAGGCCCTCAGTCTGTTGTCTGGGGCTCCTTGCTGTTTCCTTTCTGCTCTCTTTCACCTTTTTATACACTACCGGTCAAATGTTTTAGAACACCTACTCGTTCAAGGGTTTTTCTTTATTTTTAATATTTTCTACATTGTAGAATAATAGTGAAGACATCAAAACTATGAAATAATACATATGGAATCATGTAGTAACCAAAAAAGTGTTAAACAAATCAAAATATATTTTATATTTGAGATTCTTCAAATAGCCACCCTTTGCTTTGATGACAGCTTTGCGTACTCTTGGCATTCTCTCAACCAGCTTCACCTGGAATGCTTCTCCAACAGTCTTGAAGGAGTTCCCACATATGCTGAGCACTTTTTGGCTGCTTTTCCTTCACTCTGCGATCCAACTCTTCAAAAAACCATCTCAATTTGGTTGAGGTCGGGGGATTGTGGAGGCCAGGTCATCTGATGCAGCACTCCATCACTCTCCTTCTTGGTCAAATAGCCCTTACACAGCCTGGAGGTGTATTGGGTCATTGTCCTGTTGAAAAACAAATGATAGTCCCACTAAGCCCAAACCAGATGGGATGGCGTATCGCTGCAAAATGCTGTGGTAGCCATGCTGGTTAAGTGTGCCTTGAATTCTAAATAAATCACAGACAGTGTCACCAGCAAAGCATCCCGACACCAGAACACCTCCTCCTCCGTGCTTTACGGTGGGAACTACACATGCGGAGATCATCCCATTCCTTCCGCCATTCCTTCCAGTTCTCTGCTGCCAATGACTGGAAGAATTGCAAAAATCTCTGAAGCTGGAGACTCTTATCTCCCTCACTAACTTTAAGCATCAGTTGTCAGAGCACCTTACCGATCACTGCACCTGTACACAGCCCATCTGAAATTAGCCCACCCAACTACCTCATCCCTATATTGTTATTTATTTTGCTCTTTTGCACCCCAGTATCTCTATTTGCACATAATCTCTTGCACATCTAGCATTCCAGTATTAATACTAATTGTAATTATTTTGCACTATAGCCTATTTATTGCCTTACCTCCATAACTTGCTACATTTGCACACACTGTATATATATTTTCTGTTGTATTTTTTGACTTTATGTTTTTTTACCCCATATGTAACTCTGTGTTGTTTTTATCGCACTGCTTTGCTTTATCTTGGCCAGGTCGCAGTTGTAAATGAGAACTTGTTCTCAACTGTCTTACCTGGTTAAATAAAGGTTAAATAAATAAAAAATAAAAAAATATGTTCACCCACACCGCGTCACACAAAGACACAGCGGTTGGAACCAAAAATCTCCAATTTGGACTCCAGACCAAAGTACAAATTTCCACTGGTCTAATGTCCATTGCTCGTGTTTCTTGGCCCAAGCAGGTCTCTTCTTCTTATTGGTGTCCTTTAGTAGTGGTTTCTTTGCAGCAATTTGACCATGAAGGCCTGATTCACGCAGTCCTCTGAACAGTTGATGTTGAGATGTGTCTGTTACTTGAACTCTGTGAAGCATTTATTTGGGCTGCAGAGGTAACTCTGGGTCTTCCATTCATGTGGCGGTCCTCATGAGAGCCAGTTTCATCATAGCGCTTGATGGTTTTTGCGACTGCACTGAAAGAAACTTTCAAAGTTCCTGAAATGTTCCGTATTGACTGACCTTCATGTCTTAAAGTAATGATGCACTGTCGTTTCTCTTTGCTTATTTGAGCTGTTCTTGCCATAATATGGACTTGGTCTTTTACCAAATAGAGCTATCTTCTGTATACCCCCCCTACCTTGTCACAACACAACTGATTGGCTCAAACGCATTAAGAAGGAAAGAAATTCAACAAATTAACTTTTAAGAAGGCACACCTGTTAATTTAAATGCATTCCAGGTGACTACCTCATGAAGCTGGTTGAGAGAATGCCAAGAGTGTGCAAAGCTGTCATTAAAGCAAAGGGTGCCTATTTGAATAATCTAAATTCTAATTTGTTTAACACTTTTTTGGTTACTACATGATTCCATGTGTGTTATTTCATAGTTTTGATGTCTTCACAAGTTTTTCTACAATGTAGAAAATAGTAAAAATAAAGAAAAACCCTTGAATGAGAAAGTGTTTTTACATTTACATTTGAGTAATTTAGCAGACGCTCTTATCCAGAGCGACTTACAGTTAGTGAGTGCATACATTTTCATACTGTTTTCAGTGAGACATGTTGCTACTGCTGTTGGGATTTAATGAGGGAGATGAGATCATTAATATAACATGAGATGCCCAAGCTAGTAGCTATATGAGATCATTAATAAAACAGGAGACGCCCAAGCTAGTAGCTATATGAGATCATTAATAAAACAGGAGACGCCCAAGCTAGTAGCTATATGAGATCATTAATAAAACAGGAGAAGCCCAAGCTAGTAGCTATATGAGATCATTAATAAAACAGGAGACACCCAAGCTAGTAGCTATATGAGATCATTAATAAAACAGTAGACGCCCAAGCTAGTAGCTATATGAGATCATTAATAAAACAGGAGATGCCCAGGCTAGTAGCTATATGAGATCATTATTAAAACAGGAGATGTAGCTAAGCTAGTAGCTTTATGAGATCATTAATAAAACAGGAGACGCCCAAGCTAGTAGCTATATGAGATCATTAATAAAACAGGAGACTCCCAAGCTAGTAGCTATATGAGATCATTAATAAAACAGGAGACACCCAAGCTAGTAGCTATATGAGATCATTAATAAAACAGGAGACGCCCAAGCTAGTAGCTATATGAGATCATTAATAAAACAGGAGATGCCCAAGCTAGTAGCTATATGAGATCATTAATAAAACAGGAGATGTAGCTAAGCTAGTAGCTTTATGAGATCATTAATACAACAGGAGATGTAGCTAAGCTAGTAGCTTTATGAGATCATTAATAAAACAGGAGACGCCCAAGCTAGTAGCTATATGAGATCATTAATAAAACAGGAGACTCCCAAGCTAGTAGCTATATGAGATCATTAATAAAACAGGAGACGCCCAAGCTAGTAGCTATATGAGATCATTAATAAAACAGGAGACGCCCAAGCTAGTAGCTATATGAGATCATTAATAAAACAGGAGACGCCCAAGCTAGTAGCTATATGAGATCATTAATAAAACAGGAGACGCCCAAGCTAGTAGCTATATGAGATCATTAATAAAACATGAGACGCCCAAGCTAGTAGCTATATGAGATCATTAATAAAACAGGAGACGCCCAAGCTAGTAGCTATATGAGATCATTAATAAAACAGGAGACGCCCAAGCTAGTAGCTATATGAGATCATTAATAAAACAGGAGACGCCCAAGCTAGTAGCTATATGAGATCATTAATAAAACAGGAGATGTAGCTAAACTAGTAGCTATATGAGATCATTAATAAAACAGGAGACGCCCAAGCTAGTAGCTATATGAGATCATTAATAAAACAGGAGACTCCCAAGCTAGTAGCTATATGAGATCATTAATAAAACAGGAGACGCCCAAGCTAGTAGCTATATGAGATCATTAATAAAACAGGAGACGCCCAAGCTAGTAGCTATATGAGATCATTAATAAAACAGGAGACGCCCAAGCTAGTAGCTATATGAGATCATTAATAAAACAGGAGACGCCCAAGCTAGTAGCTATATGAGATCATTAATAAAACAGGAGACGCCCAAGCTAGTAGCTATATGAGATCATTAATAAAAGAGGAGATGTAGCTAAGCTAGTAGCTTTATGCTCCAGCTGTGAATCATTCAGAGACATTGGTGCTAGAAGAGCCAGTCAGGGATCAGCAGGTGTTGTCTTTGTGTCTATGTGTGCGAGCGAGAGTGAGAGCGACCTTGTGCGAAAAGTAAATGAGACAACATGATAATACATGAAGTGATTAGATAGACAGACAGACAAAGACCTGGGGTTAACGTCTGGCTACGTGTCTATGTTGTTGATACAACTCCTAGCGCACCTCAAACAACATGTTGACACTCATTACATAGGCTAAAAGTATACAGCCAATTATATGAAACAAATTCAGCTGGATAAGTGTGTACAGTATCCTTCATTACCAGCATTGGTAGTTAGACATGTTCTTCCACCTCATTACTGTATAATAACTCTAGAGTTGTTTGATGTTGTCTTATTAGGATCCACACCATCTTTCTCCATATCTTCCTTATGAGAACCTTACCCAGTGCATTTTAGAACATTACTAGTGCATTCTAGCCAAGGAGGCCGGGCTCCCTCGGTTGCCGTTATGTGTCAGAACAGAGTAATGCATCTCTCCAGTGAACAATAAAACATTGATCCGACCAAGCGGAATCATGTACGGGAGGGGAAAGTCCTCCACTAGAGGTCAGAGTGAATCATGTCGGGGTTAGGGTTAGGGAAAGTCCTCCACTAGAGGTCAGAGTGAATCATGTCGGGGTTAGGGTTAGGGAAAGTCCTCCACTAGAGGTCAGAGTGAATCATGTCGGGGTTAGGGTTAGGGAAAGTCCTCCACTAGTTGTCAGAGTGAATCATGTCGGGGTTAGGGAAAGTCCTCCACTAGTTGTCAGAGTGAATCATGTCGGGGTTAGGGAAAGTCCTCCACTAGAGGTCAGAGTGAATCATGTCGGGGTTAGGGTTAGGGAAAGTCCTCCACTAGAGGTCAGAGTGAATCATGTCGGGGTTAGGGTTAGGGAAAGTCCTCCACTAGTTGTCAGAGTGAATCATGTCGGGGTTAGGGAAAGTCCTCCACTAGAGGTCAGAGTGAATCATGTCGGGGTTAGGGTTAGGGAAAGTCCTCCACTAGAGGTCAGAGTGAATCATGTCGGGGTTAGGGTTAGGGAAAGTCCTCCACTAGAGGTCAGAGTGAATCATGTCGGGGTTAGGGTTAGGGAAAGTCCTCCACTAGTTGTCAGAGTGAATCATGTCGGGGTTAGGGAAAGTCCTCCACTAGAGGTCAGAGTGAATCATGTCGGGGTTAGGGTTAGGGAAAGTCCTCCACTAGAGGTCAGAGTGAATCATGTCGGGGTTAGGGTTAGGGAAAGTCCTCCACTAGTTGTCAGAGTGAATCATGTCGGGGTTAGGGAAAGTCCTCCACTAGAGGTCAGAGTGAATCATGTCGGGGTTAGGGTTAGGGAAAGTCCTCCACTAGAGGTCAGAGTGAATCATGTCGGGGTTAGGGTTAGGGAAAGTCCTCCACTAGAGGCATTATGTGAGTGACTGGTGACTGGAGCTCAACTCTTTGTGGTGTGGTTCCCCCTAGGTCAATATAGCCGATACGTCAATGTCGCTATTTACATTTGTTTTTATAAAGGACATATTTCTTCCCATGCCTACCTGGAGATCAGACAGACAGGGAAGATTTCAGAGGATAAATTATCCCTGAGCATTCGGGACAATTTTAGTGAGGAGCTGGTTCAGATGAGGAGATATCCCTGGTTCAGATGAGGAGATATCCCTGGTTCAGATGAGGAGATATCCCTGGTTCAGATGAGGAGATATCCCTGGTTCAGATGAGGATATACAGTGCATTTGGAAAGTATTCAGACCCTTCCCTTTTTCCACATTTATTTACGTTACAGGCTTATTCTAAAATGGATTAAATAAAAAAATGTCCTCATAAATCTACACACAATACCCCATAATGACAAAGTGAAAATAGGTTTTTAGAAAATGTTCCTTATTTATAAAAAATAAAAAACAGAAATATCTTATTTACATAAGTATTCAGACCCTTTGCTATGAGACTTGAAATTGAGCTCTGGTGCATCCCGTTTCCATTGATCATCCTTGAGATGTTTCTAACACTTGATTGGAGTCCACCTGTGGTAAATTCAATTGATTGGACATGATTTGTCTATATAAGGTCCCACTGTTGACAGTGCATGTCAGAGCAAAAACCAAGCCATGAGGTCGATGGAATTGTCCGAAGAGTTCCGAGACAGGATTGTGTCGAGGCATAGATCTGGGGAAGGTAACCCAAAAATTTCTGCAGCATTGAAGGTCCCCAAGAACAAAGTGGCCTCCATCGTTCTTAAATGGAAGAAGTTTGGAACCACAAAGACTCTTCCTAGAGCTGGCCGCCCAGCCAAACTGAGTAATCGGGGGAGAAGGACCTTGGTCAGGGAGGTGACCAAGAACCCGATGGTCACTCTGACAGAGCTCCAGAGTTCCTCTGTGGAGATGGGAGAACCTTCCAGAAGGACCACCACCTCTGCAGCACTCCACCAATCAGGCCTTTATGGTAGAGTGGCCAGACGGAAGCCACTCCTCAGTAAAAGGCACATGACAGCCCGCTTGGGGTTTGCCAAAAGGCACCTAAAGGACTGTCAGACCATGAAAAACAAGATTCTCTGGTCTGATGAAACCAAGATTGAACTCTTTGGCCTGAATGCCAAGCGTCACCTCTTGAGGAAATCTGGCACCATCCCTACGGTGAAGCGTGGTGGTGGCGGCATCATGCTGTGGGGATGTTCTTCAGAGGCAGGGAGACTAGTCAGGATCGAGGGAAAGAGAAATCCTTGATGAAAACCTGCTCCAGAGCGCTCAGGACCTCAGACTGGGGTGAAGGTTCACCTTCCAACAGGACAATGACCCTAAGCACACAGCCAAGACAACGCAGGAGTGGCTTCGGGACAAGTCTCTGAATGGCCTTGAGTGGCCCAGCCAGAGCCCGGACTTGAACCCGATCGAACATCTCTGGAGAGACCTGAAAATAGCTCTACAGCGACATTTAAGTTTTATATTTTTAATTTTTAATACCTGTTTTTGCTTTGTCATTATGGGGTGTTGTGTGTAGATTGATGAGGGGAAAAAACAATGTAATCAATTTTAGAATAAGGCTGTAACGTAACAAAATGTGGAAAACGTCAAGGGGTCTGAATACTTTCCGAATGCACTGTATCCCTGGTTCAGATGAGGAGATATCCCTGGTTCAGATGAGGAGATATCCCTGGTTCAGATGAGGAGATATCCCTGGTTCAGATGAGGAGATATCCCTGGTTCAGATGAGGAGATATCCCTGGTTCAGATGAGGAGATATCCCTGGTTCAGATGAGGAGATATCCCTGGTTCAGATGAGGAGATATCCCTGGTTCAGATGAGGAGATATCCCTGGTTCAGATGAGAATATATACCTGGTTCAGTGTTTCAGGCAGTGGGATGAGATTTGGTGATGCAGGGAGGATGAGAAGATTATTCTACCTAGTGAATCTACCAAGTGAATCTACCTAGTGAATCTACCAAGTGAATCTGCCTAGTGAATCTACCAAGTGAATCTGCCTAGTGAATCTGCCTAGTGAATCTACCTAGTGAATCTGCCTAGTGAATCTGCCTAGTGAATCTACCTAGTGAATCTACCAAGTGAATCTGCCTAGTGAATCTACCTAGTGAATCTACCTAGTGAATCTGCCTAGTGAATCTGCCTAGTGAATCTGCCAATGTCATTTTGCTGAGCAGCAATCCACAGTGATGTTGGAGCATTTAATTTATCCTTGTTAATAACAAACCTCCGTTCATAAGATGGCTGTTATGTATTTAATGGAGTTTGTGTGTCTGTACCCGCTCGTGTGCGTGCATTTTTGTTTGTGTGTTTGTGTGTGTGTGTGTGTGTGTGTGTGTGTGTGTGTGTGTGTTTGTGATTAACAAAACTTAAGTGGCTCTAACTGCTATAATGAGCTTTGTGGAGTGATGATCAGTGTTAGCGGGTGTTAGCGGGTGAACAGTTTCATACTCAGTCACAACCTTGTATAATGAGAAGATTCAACACTTAAAGTTCACAGAAAATCACATTCTCATAATACATTATAATGTATTCTAATATTTTTTTCATGTGCAATGATTCTGTCAAAATAAATCATGCTCAGACTGGAACATGTGTCACCGAACCACAGACGACAAATGAACTAATAATGTACCTGTAGCTGCGGTGATATCTCGGCTATCACAGAACAGTGTTGTCGATCCGAACTCTGTGGAAGTGTTTGATTGGCCAGCGTATTAAAAAACCTACCTCAGGTGAACACAGCCATTGACGAGGTCTCAGCTACAGTGTTGTGGCTGTTTTTGATGTTTGAACCCCGTGTTAGTGTTTGTTTGGACACCGTGTTAAAGTGTGCTACGCTCCTGTCCCCAGGTGAATACAGCGATGCACGAGGCCAAGCTAGTGGAGGAGTGTGACGAGCTTGTGGAGATCATACGCCAGAGGAAACAGATCATCGCTGTCAAGATCAAGGAGTCCAAGGTACAGTCGTTTTCTACACACAGACCCTTAATACTACACTGGAACCCTATGGTGCAAGGTACACTACTCCCGGGCTGCGTCTCAAATCATACTCTTGCACTGGCTGCTTCAGAGGTTACACCTTATTCCCTACTGAAGTCTTTAAAAACTGGCCATTTGTTTACCATTTGAAAGAGGCGTCGGTAGAAAGAGTGAGTGTTGTCTCCAGTCTCTACCGCTACACACATTAAAAGCTGATCTGACGTGTGTGACAACCTGTCTGAGTCAGGGAGACGTTGTAGGTGGCAGTTAAAACTGCATTCACAATGTGTCACTACAACTGCCACAGAGAAACAGGGAAGAGAGAGAAGTCACTACAACTGCCACAGAGAAACAGGGAAGAGAGAGAAGTCACTACAACTGCCACAGAGAGAGAGAGGGAGAAGTCACTACAACTGCCACAGAGAGAGAGAGAGAGAAGTCACTACAACTGCCACAGAGGGAGAGAGAAGACACTACAACTGCCTCAGAGAGAGAGAGAGAGAAGTCACTACAACTGCCACAGAGAGAGAGAGAGAGAAGTCACTACAACTGCCACAGAGGGAGAGAGAAGACACTACAACTGCCTCAGAGAGAGAGAGAGAGAAGTCACTACAACTGCCACAGAGAGAGAGAGAGAGAAGTCACTACAACTGCCATAGTGAGAGAGAGAGAGAAGTCACTACAACTGCCACAGAGAAACAGGGAAGAGAGAGAAGTCACTACAACTGCCACAGAGAGAGAGAGGGAGAAGTCACTACAACTGCCACAGAGAGAGAGAGAGAGAAGTCACTACAACTGCCTCAGAGAGAGAGAGGGAGAAGTCACTACAACTGCCATAGTGAGAGAGAGAGAGAAGTCACTACAACTGCCTCAGAGAGAGAGAGAGAGAAGTCACTACAACTGCCACAGAGAGAGAGAGAGAGAAGTCACTACAACTGCCACAGAGGGAGAGAGAAGACACTACAACTGCCTCAGAGAGAGAGAGAGAGAAGTCACTACAACTGCCACAGAGAGAGAGAGAGAAGTCACTACAACTGCCACAGAGGGAGAGAGAAGACACTACAACTGCCACAGAGAGAGAGAGAGAGAGAGAGAAGTCACTACAACTGCCATAGTGAGAGAGAGAGAGAAGTCACTACAACTGCCTCAGAGAGAGAGAGGGAGAAGTCACTACAACTGCCATAGTGAGAGAGAGAGAGAAGTCACTACAACTGCCTCAGAGAGAGAGAGAGAGAAGTCACTACAACTGCCACAGAGAGAGAGAGAGAGAAGTCACTACAACTGCCATAGTGAGAGAGAGAGAGAAGTCACTACAACTGCCTCAGAGAGAGAGGGAGAGAAGTCACTACAACTGCCTCAGAGAGAGAGGGAGAGAAGTCACTACAACTGCCATAGTGAGAGAGGGAGAGAGAGAAGTCACTACAACTGCCATAGTGAGAGAGGGAGAGAGAGAAGTCACTACAACTGCCACAGAGAGAGAGAGAGAGAAGTCACTACAACTGCCACAGAGAGAGAGGGAGAGAGAGAAGTCACTACAACTGCCATAGTGAGAGAGAGAGAGAAGTCACTACAACTGCCTCAGAGAGAGAGAGAAGTCACTACAACTGCCACAGAGAGAGAGGGAGAGAGAGAAGTCACTACAACTGCCATAGTGAGAGAGAGAGAGAAGTCACTACAACTGCCTCAGAGAGAGAGAGAAGTCACTACAACTGCCACAGAGAGAGAGGGAGAGAGAGAAGTCACTACAACTGCCATAGTGAGAGAGAGAGAGAAGTCACTACAACTGCCTCAGAGAGAGAGAGAAGTCACTACAACTGCCACAGAGAGAGAGGGAGAGAGAGAAGTCACTACAACTGCCACAGTGAGAGAGAGGGAGAGAGAGAAGTCACTACAACTGCCATAGTGAGAGAGGGAAGCGAGAGAAAGAGAAGTCACTACAACTGCCACAGAGAGAGAGAGAGAGAAGTCACTACAACTGCCTCAGAGAGAGAGAGGGAGAAGTCACTACAACTGCCACAGAGAGAGAGAGAGAGAAGTCACTACAACTGCCACAGAGGGAGAGAGAAGTCACTACAACTGCCACAGAGAGAGAGGGAGAGAGAGAAGTCACTACAACTGCCACAGAGAGAGAGGGAAGTCACTACAACTGCCACAGAGAGAGAGAGAGAAGTCACTACAACTGCCTCAGAGAGAGAGAGGGAGAAGTCACTACAACTGCCACAGAGAGAGAGAGAAGTCACTACAACTGCCACAGAGGGAGAGAGGGAGAGAGAGAAGTCACTACAACTGCCACAGTGAGAGAGAGGGAGAGAGAGAAGTCACTACAACTGCCACAGTGAGAGAGAGAAGTCACTACAACTGCCTCAGAGAGAGAGAGGGAAGTCACTACAACTGCCACAGAGAGAGAGGGAGAGAGAGAAGTCACTACAACTGCCACAGAGAGAGAGAGGGAGAGAGAGAAGTCACTACAACTGCCACAGTGAGAGAGAGAAGTCACTACAACTGCCACAGTGAGAGAGGGAGAGAGAGAAGTCACTACAACTGCCACAGAGAGAGAGGGAAGTCACTACAACTGCCACAGAGAGAGAGGGAGAGAGAAGAAAGAGGGGGGGGGGGCTTGTCACAGCCTGTCATGACACTCCATGGTGACATCAGAAGTATCGGATTACGGGGGGGTGTCTGAGGTTGCCGACGAATAATAACACAAAATGTGGGGGCTGCATATTTCTTGAGAACATAACTTTTCCCTTTGTCGCAGCTGTGAGTTTAGTAGGGAAAGAGCTTGTGATCTATGGCACAGTTCAGTTCAGGGGTTCTCAAACTCTTTTGGCCCACGACCCCCATTTTGATACCTGAAAATGTTCTCGACCCCACCCCATGTGATTATTTTTTGTTTGTTGTTAATTATCAGCCAATGTTTACTTTTTTATTTGAGGCTATGGCAGTCAATTCAAAAACATTCTAATAGTACTTCTGATTGTCTTATCAACTCACCATCACATGCTTTTGATGTGGGTCAGTCGATTGCAAATTAGTCTGGCATAATGAGTACGTTTACATGCACACTAATAATTCGATATTAAACTGATTATGGCAGAAGGCCCCGTATGGCAGTAGTCATGTAACCACTCTGCTTATCTTAATCGGTGTAAGGTCATAATCCAAGTAATCCGTACACCTGGTTTTCTGAGCAACCTTTTTAATTATTAGGAAACAGCTTAATTAGTAATGTATTTGATCTGAGCATGTGCCAGCACCGGGCAGCGCAAGCCTCCCTCTTACGCGTGAGTGAAGTGAGTTCGGAAAAACGGATAGTATGCATCTTATAAATAGTTTTCACTTTTCACATACAAACTTGATATGTCGAAACTCAGAATCAAAACGTTTTCGCAAAAATAGCATGGCCACTGTGGTAGAATGTTTATTTTGATTGGAGGTTTTCTGCATTTATCAAAAGTGCCATCAGTAGTCTGATTTCAGATGTGTAAACAGGATTATTAGGGAATTCGTTCTTCTTGCTAAGCATGTAAACATTTTAAACAAACTATCATAGTAACCTGACTATCCACAATAATCTCATGCAACCGTGCTCAATGTCTCTTATTTCACCTCCACTAATGAGATGCATGTCGCGTCGGAGCTTCTCAAAGTCATGGGGGCGTGGTCGACAGTGCGCACCTCATCTCTGCTGTCACATCCAACCTGGATCGATATTTGGTTGTATTCCTTTCCTGCAGTCAATGACCAAAAGTGCCCTCTTTGGCCTCGTCTGTGAAATGTTATTCATATATTTTTCATAATTAATAAAAACATTTATTTACAGACGGAAATCTGTCTGTTTCTATGTCAAACGGTTTTGTTATATTTCAGTCTTCTGTGATGTATATGAAGTGTAATATTGGGATGCAAACTCAAAATTGAATACATTTCAACTCTATATCTAACACGGTACAGTTTTCTTCTTCTTTTTAAGCCCATAAGCATGTGTGTGAGGTGTATACTTTTGTTACAAAATAGATTTGTTTAAGACTACCAAGAATCACTCTCTGTGTGACCCTGATTTTGCCCACTGCAGTAATTAATGAAGACGAGACTGAATCCAGCTTCACACAGATATGAGCTGGCAAAGGGTAGCCTACCATGAGTTTTATGGTGCTTTCAAGACAACTGGGAACTCTGAAAAATATGAGGTCAAATCATGACGTCAGTGGTCTTTAGGTCTAGGAGGTCAGAGCTCTAGAAAGAGGCCCGAGTTCCCAAGTTGTAATTCCGAGTTGAATTATCGTTCAAAACTATTTTTACCTGTCGGAGCTTGTTTCTTTCCGTGTTCCCAGTTGTCTTGAACGCACAGAAGTCGGAAGTCGGAGATTTCCGAGTTTCCAGTTGTTTTGAGCGCGGCATTATTGCTCAGAGGGAGACGGCAGGGTATTCCCTCTGAGTCAGGAACCAATACTCCTCCGTAGTGACCCGTGAATGCATTCGGTCACATGACAGCTCGACCAGCTGTTCGATTTCACTTACCGGCATGTCAACTGAGCCAGGATCACAGTCAAACGGATTGGGAAGTAGGTCCCAAAGTGCCCTGCGAAAGGAGGTAAGTATTCATCACTCGTTTGGGACACTTCTCTTCTTTTGTTTTCATTACACAGAAAGTCAACCAAGTCCGTTTTTTTTTTTTTTTTACATCCATTGTGAATGACACAACAGTTCCTCTCTCAATGCGAAAAAATCTTTCCAACACTCCCCCTTGATATCCACCAAGCCTCGGTGTGAAATAGAACGTTGTCATGCTCTGATCACATATCCCCACATAGTTTTGCGAACAGTGGATGTGTTTTTAATGTAGTTTACAATCGAAGTTACCCGCTGCAGTATATCTCTTAGCTCTGTGCTCAGCTCTTTTGCCGCCAGTTGCTCTCGGTGTATCATACAATGCGTCCGTATGGCAGAGGGAGACACATTCATAACTAGAGTGCGGAGGCCTGCCCGCCATCCCTTGATAGATGGAGCCCCGTCTGTGCAAAAGCCCACCATTCAATCCCACATGGAATCTGTTTTTCGTCAATATAACCACGCAGCACACTGAACATCCCATGTGCCGTTTCATGCTCGGCAATCGTGAGACAGAACAATATGTCCTCGTGAATAGCATCCCCCGACATGTATAGAGAACATAAGTCAATGCATCTCGGCCCTCAAAGCTAACGTCCATTTGGAGAGAATGTCAGAGTTTCCTCTTGATTGCTAGCAAAAGCATAAATTCTTCATTTAACAGTGTTATCTAAAAAAGGTATTGATGTGAGTTTCTGTGCCTCTGCCTCCCCACACATTGTTTTCACCATGTCAGTTGCGGCGGGTAATATCAACGTCTCTGCAATAGTGTGTGGTTTCATAGCGTAGCGGGCCTAGCCATTCACTGTGGGAATGATTCAAGTGCAACGGTCAAGTGCTGCCTTTTCCCATGATCTAAGGGCGCTCTCTGGTTGAATTTTATCTTTTAGATTTGAATAATTTTTATTTAGATTTTTAAGGTTAACCACATTACAATGATTTTGAGATACAAAGATGATATTATAATATATTTATATATATATATATTGGTATATATTTTTGTTCTTCAGGATTTGGGAAATTCTCCCGCGACCCTTAGTTTGGGAACCGCTGGTCTAGAGAGAGTGGAGAGAATGATGTGGAATGACAACAGGAAGAATAAAGAAGAAGGTGGCAGAGGAGATGGGAAGGGTGAGAAGAAGAGGAGAGGAGAGGAGAGGAGAGGGGCAGGTTGGGGAGAGGTAGGGGAGAGGAAGTGAGGTGAGGAAAGGAGAGAGTAGGAGTAGGGAGAGGAGAGATGAGGAGAGGAGGGGAGAGGAGAGGTAAAGGGCAGGTTGAGGAGAGGAGAGGAGAGGAAAGGGGACACGAGAGGAGGGGACAGGAGAGGAGAGTAGAGAGGAGGAGAGGAGAGGAGTAGGGAGAGGAGGGGAGGAGAGATGAGGAGAGGTGAAGGGCAGGTTGAGGAGAGGAGAGGAGAGGAGAGGAGAGGAGAGGAGAGGAGAGGAGAGGAGAGGAGAGGAGAGGAGAGGAGAGGAGAGGGGAGAGTAGGGGAGGAGAGAGGACCGGAGAGTAGAGAGTAGGAGGAGAGAGGAGGAGAGGAGTAGGGAGAGTTGAAGGGCAGGTTGAGGAGTGGAGAGGGGAGGAGAGAGGAGAGGAGAGAGGACCGGAGAGTAGAGAGTAGGAGAGAGGAGGAGAGGAGAGGAGGGGAGGGGAGAGGAGAGGTGAAGGGCAGGTTGAGGAGAGGAGAGGGGAGAGGAGGGGGGTGGTGTGGAGAGGAGAGAGTAGGAGAGGAGAGAGGAGGAGGGGAGAGGAGAAGGGCAGGTTGAGGAGAGGGGAGTGGAGAGGAGGGGAGAGGAGAGTGTAGAAGAGGAGAGGAGGAGCGAGGTTGATGGAGAGGAGAGGGGCAGGTTGAGGAGAGTAGATGGACGGGCAGTTTGAGGAGAGGAGAGGAGGGGAGGAGGGTAGAGGAGAAGGGAGAGGAGAGGAGGGGGGAGGAAGGGAGAGGAGAGAGTAGAGGAGGGTGGAGGAGAGTGTAGGAGAGGAGGAGAGAAGGGGAGGAGAGAGGAGGGGAGTGAGAAGAGGAGAAGAGAAGAGAGGACAGGTTGAGGAGAGGGGTTGAGGGGAGAGGACAGGAGAAGTAGGGGAGAGGAGGGGAGGAGAGAGTAGGAGGAGGGAGGGGAGGGGAGGGGAAGGGAGAGGAGATTAGAGGAGAGAGGAGAGAGGAGGAGAGAAGGGGAGGGGAGAGGAGGACATAGAGGAGGGGAGAAGGGCAGGTTGAGGAGAGAGGAGAGGTGAGGAGTGGGTGAAGGAGAGGAGCGGAGGGGAGGGGAGAGGAGCGGAGGGTGAGAGGAGAGAGGAGGAGAGGAGTAGGGAGGGGACGAGGAGAGGAGAAGGGCAGGTTGAGGAGAGGAGAGGAGAGGGGAGAGGAGAGGAGAGGAGAGGAGAGGAGAGAGGAGGAGGAGGGGAGAGAAGAGGGGAGAGTAGGGGAGAGGAGGAGAGACGGGGAAGGGAGAGGAGAGGAGAGGAGGAGAGGAGAGGAGAGGAGGAGAGGAGAGGAGAGGGGAGAGTAGGAGAGCAGAGGGGAGAGGAGAGGAGAGGAGAGGAGAGGAGGGGAGAGCAGAGCGGTGGAGAGGGGAGGTGAGAAGAGAGGATAAAGGAGGGGAGAGGAGAGGAGAAGGGCAGGTTGAGGAGAGGAGAAGGGCAGGTTGAGGAGAGGAGAGAGAGGAGAGGTGAGGAGTAGGGAGAGTAGGAGAGAGGAGGAGAGGTGTAGGGAGAGGAGAGGAGAAGGGCAGGTTGAGGAGGGGAGAGAAGAGAGGTGGAAAGGAGAGGGGAGAGTAGGAGAGGAGAAGGGCAGGTTGAGGAGAGAGAAGAGGAGATGGGCTGGTTGAGGAGGAGAGGAGAGGATGTGAGAGGAGAGGAGAGGAGAGGAGAGGAGAGGAGAGGAGAGGAGAGGAGAGGAGAGGAGAGGAGAGGAGAGGAGAGGAGAGGAGAGGAGAGGAGGAGGGCAGGTTGAGGAGAGAGGAGAGGAGAGGAGATGGGCAGGTTGAGGAGAGTAGACGGGCAGGTTGAGGAGAGGAGAGGGGAGGAGAAGGGCAGGTTGAGGAGAGGAGAGAGTATGAGAGGAGAAGGGCATGTTGAGGAGAGAGGAGGGGGGGTGAGGAGAGAGAAGAGGAGATGGGCTGGTTGAGGAGGAGAGGAGAGGAGGTGAGAAGAGAGGAGCGGGGAGGAGAGGAGATGGGCATGTTGAGGACAAGAGAGGAGGATGGAGAAGAGCAATGATCAGAGAGGAGTGGAGTCTCTCTCTCTGTATCTCTCTCTCTGATCTCTCTCTCTCTCTGTGTCTCTCTGTATCTCTCTCTGTGTCTCTCTGTATCTCTCTCTGTCTCTCTCTGTATCTCTCTCTCTGTGTCTCTCTGTATCTCTCTCTCTCTGTATCTCTCCCTCTCTCTGTCTCTCTGCATCTCTTTCTCCCTGCTCTCTTTTAGCCTCTTTCTCTGTCTTTCCTGTGTATTGCTGCTGTTGCTGCTGTTGTAATGCGTTGCCCGGGGGGGGGGGGCTCATCAACATTGAGGTCGCTCCACTCTGACCTGTTGCAGATGAGATCTCTGTCCCAAATGGCACCCTATTCCCTATACAGCGCGTTACTTTAGACCAGGGTCCATAGGGCCAAGGGTGAGTAGTGCTCTATGTATGGAACAGGGTGTATGAAACAGGGTGTATGGAACAGGGTGTATGGAACAGGGTGTATGAAACAGGGTGTATGGAACAGGGTATAACAGGGTGTATGGAACAGGGTGTATGAAACAGGGTGTATGAAACAGGGTGTATGGAACAGGGTGTATGAAACAGGGGACAATTTGGGATGCAGCCCTAGAATGTTGCCCTAGCTTTGTGTTCTGATTTATCTGAATTAAATCATTTATACTAAATGCAGCAATTCCAACTCGATATGAAACGAAGACAAGGCAGCGAGGCACACACACACATGCTCTCTCTCACTCTCTCTCTCAATCACATTACAACATGTACTCGGACAGGCTGAATTGTCCACAGTTTGAGAAGAAGATGATGTTTGGTAAAAAATGTGATTTATTTATTATATGAATCCTCTGTGCTACAGTTGATTAAAATGTTATTGTTGTCCGCAATCTGTTGACATGTGACTGAGCCATGCTCCAACAACGGATTATGAACAAGAAGAACTCTTACCAAACTGTGTCCCAAATGGCACCATATTCTCTATATAGTGCACTACTTTTGTACAGGGTTCATAGGGCTCTTGACAAAAGTAGTGCACTATATACGGAATAGGGTGTTATTTGGGATGCAATGAATGTCATCTAAATGTGTCATCTAAATCCAGACAGATTTTTCCGTTCTAAATAGTACTTGTCTGTTATCATGTTGATTGTAAACCACCATCATCAATATATAAGTCTTTCCAGTGGCACTTTCATGTAGCTTATGTTGCGTAGACTAAATCAAATGTAGTCTTACCAGTGACATTTATAAAGCATATTGTATTTAATACCAGTTACTGAGAATGCCTTCACATTACAGAAGCAATTAAATTCCTCAAATCCCTTCTCTCAAAGATTTGAACATTTGCCCTGACGAGGGAGAATTAAATGAAGCTAATTCAATGTGTCACATCTGAGCCAGGGATGGACTGAATATGAATAGATTATGTAGAATTAGAATTTAGAATGTTAGAATTATGTTATTCCACTCATCCCTGAGGGAATAATAACACCCCTATAGTCTGATTATTCACTTTCCATGTGATGATGATGATGATGATGAGAGAGAGAGAGAGAGAGAGAGAGAGAGAGAGAGAGAGAGAGAGAGAGAGAGAGAGAGAGAGAGAGAGAGAGAGAGAGAGAGAGAGACTATCTGAATACTTGGACATGGCTGATGTTTTTAGAGACGACACAATGAAACACAGGATATTTGGCCCTCTGTTTTGAACGTCACCTCCATTAATAAACTGAGACAACATGACCAGCTGTTGTCACAATGGTTAACAAAACGTGCTGATTCTGTGACAGCATTCCTATCCTTCTTAGTCTTATTATGATCATAGAAAACAATATATATACACTCTACCAGTCAAAAGTTTTAGAAGACCTACTCATTCAAGGGTTTTTCTTTGTTTTCTACATTGTAGAATAATAGTGAAGACATCAAAACTATGAAATAACACATATGGAATCATGTAGTAACCAAAAAAGTCTTAAACAAATCAAAATATATTTTATATTTGAGATTCTTCAAACAGCCACCCTTTGCCTTGATGACAGCTTTGCACACTCTTGGCATTCTCTCAACCAGCTTCATGAGGTAGTCACCTGGAATGCATTTCAATTAACAGGTGTGCCTTGTTAAAAGTTTATTTGTGGAATTTATTTCCTTCTTAATGCGTTTCAGCCAATCAGTTGTGTTGTGACAAGGTAGGGTTGGAATACAGAAGATAGCCCTATTTGGTAAAATACCAAGTACATATTATGGCAAGAACAGCTCAAATAAGCAAAGAGAAACGACAGTCCATCATTACTTTAAGACATGAAGGTCAGTCTTCAAGTGCAGTCGCAAAACCATCAAGCGCTATGATGAAACTGGCTCTCATGAGGACTGCCACAGGAATGGAAGACCCAGAGTTACCTCTGCTGCAGAGGATAAGTTCATTAGAGTTACCAGCCTCATCTCAACATCAACTATTCAGAGGAGACTTCGTGAATCAGGCCTTCATGGTCGAATTGCTGCAAAGAAACCACTACTAAAGGACACCAATAAGAAGAAGAGACTTGCTTGGGCCAAGAAACACGAGCAATGGACATTAGACCGGTGGAAATCTGTCCTTTTGGTCTGTAGTCCAAATTGGAGATTTTTGGTTCCAACCGCCGTGTCTTTGTGAGACACAGAGTAGGTGAACGGATGATCTCCGCGTTTGTAGTTCCCACCGTAAAGCATGGAGGAGGAGGTGTTATGGTGTGGGGTTGCTTTGCTGGTGATACTGTCTGTGATTTATTTAGAATTCAAGGGACACTTAACCAGCATGGCTACCACAGCATTCTGCAGCGATACGCCATCCCATCTGGTTTGGGCTTAGTCCCACTATCATTTGTTTTTCAACAGGACAATGACCCAACACACCTCCAGGTAGGGTAAGGGCTATTTTACCAAGAAGGAGAATGATGGAGTGCCGCATCAGATGACCTGGCCTCCACAATCACCCGACCTCAACCCAATTGAGATGGTTTGGGATGAGTTGGACCGCAGAGTGAAGGAAAAGCAGCCAACAAGTGCTCAGCATATGTGGGAACTCCTTCAAGACTGTTGGAAAAGCATTCCAGGTGACTACCTCATGAAGCTGGTTGAGAGAATGCCAAGAGTGTGCAAAGCTTTCATCAAGGCAAAGGGTGGCTACTTTGAAGAATCTCAAATATAAAATATATTTTGATTCGTTTAACACTTTTTTAGTTACTACATGATTCCATATGTGTTATTTTATAGTTGTGATGTCTTCACTATTATTCTACAATGTAGAAAATAGTAAAATTTAAGAAAAACCCTGCTAACATGAACTTCTCTTCTCTGTCCCTTGCTTGTGTGTCTGCCTACCTGTGTACCTGTGTACCTGTGTACCTGTGTACCTGTGTACCTACGTACCTGTGTGTCTGTGTCTTGTTTGTGTGTTCTCCGTCCGTGCGTGCGTGCGTGCGTGCGTGCGTGCGTGTGTGTGTGTGTGTCCTGTGTGTGTGTGTGTGTGTGTCTGTCCTGTGTGTGTGTGTGTGTGTGTGTGTGTGTGTGTGTGTGTGTGTGTGTGTGTGTGTGTGTGTGTGTGTGTGTGTGTGTGTGTGTGTGTGTGTGCGTGTGTGTGTCCTGTGTGTGTGTGCTACCTGTCTCAGGTGATGAAGCTGCGTAAGCTGGCCCAGCAGATGGCTAACTGCAGACAGTGTTTGGAGCGCTCCAGTGCCCTCATCACCCAGGCAGAACACAGCCTGAAGGAGAACGACCACGCTCGCTTCCTACAGACCGCCAGGAACGTTTCTGAGAGGTGAGACAGACATCCCTCCCTCCTTGACATCATCCTTGACCTCCCCCCTACCCCCTAAACTACCTCCCCTGCCAGCCCCCTATAGCATCAACCAGGAACATGGGCGAGAGGTGAGATATCACATCCCTCCCCCCTGGGCGGGGATGGGCTGTGTGTCTCTTGGGAGGCTTTTAAGGCCAGCAGAGAGGGAAGGACACTCAGAGCACATTCTGCAACTTTTCTATTTTGGCTGGCCTCTACTGTTTCCAAGGCTTGTTATTCATGGACTTTCCCTGAGTCAGGAATATAAGTTTCATTCAGGATTTCAGGATCTGGTGGATGTTTTAGGAATGAGGTTCCCTGGCTGACGGAGACAGGCTGGAATATGTTAAAGGGTTAAACACAGCAGGGCCCTGTCTGTCTGCGGCTGTGTCAGACACACACACACACACACTGATGTGTCTAGACAGAGAGCATCCTTGGTCTCTGCTCCTTCATCACCCTCCTGCTGAGGTTCTCCTTAGAATTAGAATACTAACAGGATCTCTATGCTCCAGTCTGACACCTCTCCTCTCTTCTCTCCTCCCTCTCTTCTCTCCTCCCTCTCTTCTCTCCTCTTTCTCTCCTCCCTCCCTTACTCTCCTCTCCTCTCTTTCTCTCCTCTCTTCTCTCCTCCCTCCCTTTCTCTCCTCCCTCTCTTCTCTCCTCCCTCCCTTTCTCTTCTCTCCTCCCTCCCTTCTCTCCTCCCTCCCTTACTCTCCTCTCCTCTCTCCTCCCTCTCTTTCTCTCCTCCCTCCCTTTCTCTCCTCCCTCTCTTCTCTCCTCCCTCCCTTTCTCTTCTCTCCTCCCTCCCTTACTCTCCTCTCCTTTCTTCTCTCCCCCCTCCCTCTCTCCCCCAGGGTTGCCATGGCCACGGCATCCTCACAGGTGCTGATACCAGATGTGAACCTGAATGAAGCCTTTGATAACTTTGCTCTGGACTTCTCCAGAGAGAAGAAGATCCTGGAGGGACTGGACTACCTGACAGGTGAGAGAGAGAGAGAGAGAGAGAGAGAGAGAGAGAGAGAGAGAGAGAGAGAGAGAGAGAGAGAGAGAGAGAGAGAGAGAGAGAGAGAGAGAGGAACCTGATCGTCCTACAAGCCTCTGGAGTTGTTATATAGTTTTTGTTGAAACACAAACGACCAGAAGTCACATAGAACAAATCTGACAACAATGTACTACACTTTCTATTTATTTGACAGGGACAATGATGGACATGTCTAAAATGATACCTAAACACTGATCTATCCCTTGTTGACACTGAAACTCCCTGCCTACATGCTGAAACTAGCAGGAAACCATCTGAAGGCCAGGGGACTATCCAAATTAAACATGTATACATTTTTAACACCTTGGAAATAAGAATTTATATTAATGCTCTCATGTGCTGTCCTCTGGGATCAAGTACACATCTTGTATTGTTCTGTAACTCTGAATAAATCCAGTCTATCCCTTGTTGGCATTGTAGCTCCAAGTCCTCCCTCCGTACGTGATGAGCTGTGCACTTCCTCCCACGACACCATCACTGTTCACTGGACGTCTGAGGACGAGTTCAGCGTCACCTCCTATGAACTGCAGTACACCATCTACACCGGCCAGACCAACTTCATCAGTAAGTACCATGACAATACATCAGCCATACACCACCCAGTTCACCATCTACCCAGTACACTACCCGTACACCACCCAGTTCACCATCTACCCAGTACACTACCCATACACCACCCAGTTCACCATCTACCCAGTACACTACCCATACACCACCCAGTTCACCATCTACCCAGTACACTACCCATACACCACACAGTTCACCATCTACCCAGGACACCACCCATACACCACCCAGTTCACCATCTACCCAGTACACTACCCATACACCACCCAGTTCACCATCTACCCAGTACACTACCCATACACCACCCAGTTCACCATCTACCCAGTACACTACCCGTACACCACCCAGTTCACCATCTACCCAGTACACTACCCATACACCACCCAGTTCACCATCTACCCAGTACACTACCCATACACCACCCAGTTCACCATCTACCCAGTACACTACCCATACACCACCCAGTTCACCATCTACCCAGTACACTACCCATACACCACCCAGTTCACCATCTACCCAGTACACTACCCATACACCACCCAGTTCACCATCTACCCAGTACACTACCCATACACCACCCAGTTCACCATCTACCCAGTACACTACCCGTACACCACCCAGTTCACCATCTACCCAGTACACTACCCGTACACCACCCAGTTCACCATCTACCCAGTACACTACCCGTACACCACCCAGTTCACCATCTACCCAGTACACTACCCGTACACCACCCAG
The DNA here is from genome assembly GCF_964263955.1 of Coregonus lavaretus. Taxonomy (NCBI): domain Eukaryota; kingdom Metazoa; phylum Chordata; class Actinopteri; order Salmoniformes; family Salmonidae; genus Coregonus; species Coregonus lavaretus. The sequence goes on along the minus strand of NW_028164324.1, from coordinate 70,088 downwards.
TTCACCATCTACCCAGTACACTACCCGTACACCACCCAGTTCACCATCTACCCAGTACACTACCCATACACCACCCAGTTCACCATCTACACCGGCCAGACCAACTTCATCAGTGAGTAACAAACATCACCACTTCTACACCACCAATACACTCATACACCGGCCACAGCTTTTTCTGTTGCGTCAAACTGTTACGGCATACAGTCATACATGCAAAAATACGCTAGAATAAAAAAAGAATAAATCTACAATACCAATCTCAGGCCAAGGATTACAGTATATTATGTATGATGGTGTTATCTAAGGGCATACAGTAGATCCAGTGACTATATGAGTTGGAGAAATACACTACAGCTCCGTCATTAGAGGTCGAAGAACATACCAGGAGTCTACTGTACATGACGTTGAAATATGTGTTTGACCAGAAATACAGACCACCTACAGTAAGAACGGATAGGGTTGGACTACTTTATAATACAGTAACCTACAGTAAGAAGGGATATGGTTGGACTACTTTATAATACAGTAACCTACAGTAAGAAGGGATAGGGTTGGACTACTTTATAATACAGTAACCTACAGTAAGAACGGATATGGTTGGACTACTTTATAATACAGTAACCTACAGTAAGAAGGGATAGGGTTGGACTACTTTATAATACAGTAACCTACAGTAAGAAGGGATATGGTTGGACTACTTTATAATACAGTAACCTACAGTAAGAACGGATAGGGTTGGACTACTTTATAATACAGTAACCTACAGTAAGAAGGGATATGGTTGGACTACTTTATAATACAGTAACCTACAGTAAGAAGGGATAGGGTTGGACTACTTTATAATACAGTAGCCTACAGTAAGAAGGGATAGGGTTGGACTACTTTATAATACAGTAACCTACAGTAAGAAGGGATAGGGTTGGACTACTTTATAATACAGTAACCTACAGTAAGAAGGGATAGGGTTGGACTACTTTATAATACAGAACCTACAGTAAGAAGGGATAGGGTTGGACTACTTTATAATACAGTAACCTACAGTAAGAAGGGATAGGGTTGGACTACTTTATAATACAGTAACCTACAGTAAGAAGGGATAGGGTTGGACTACTTTATAATACAGTAACCTACAGTAAGAAGGGATAGGGTTGGACTACTTTATAATACAGTAACCTACAGTAAGAAGGGATAGGGTTGGACTACTTTATAATACAGTAACCTACAGTAAGAAGGGATAGGGTTGGACTACTTTATAATACAGTAACCTACAGTAAGAAGGGATATGGTTGGACTACTTTATAATACAGTAACCTACAGTAAGAAGGGATAGGGTTGGACTACTTTATAATACAGTAACCTACAGTAAGAAGGGATATGGTTGGACTACTTTATAATACAGTAACCTACAGTAAGAAGGGATAGGGTTGGACTACTTTATAATACAGTAACCTACAGTAAGAAGGGATAGGGTTGGACTACTTTATAATACAGTAACCTACAGTAAGAAGGGATAAGGTTGGACTACTTTATAATACAGTAACCTACAGTAAGAAGGGATAGGGTTGGACTACTTTATAATACAGTAACCTACAGTAAGAAGGGATAGGGTTGGACTACTTTATAATACAGTAACCTACAGTAAGAAGGGATATGGTTGGACTACTTTATAATACCGTAACCTACAGTAAGAAGGGATAGGGTTGGACTACTTTATAATACAGTAACCTACAGTAAGAATGGATAGGGTTGGACTACTTTATAATACAGTAACCTACAGTAAGAAGGGATAGGGTTGGACTACTTTATAATACAGTAACCTACAGTAAGAAGGGATAGGGTTGGACTACTTTATAATACAGTAACCTACAGTAAGAAGGGATAGGGTTGGACTACTTTATAATACAGTAACCTACAGTAAGAAGGGATAGGGTTGGACTACTTTATAATACAGTAACCTACAGTAAGAAGGGATAGGGTTGGACTACTTTATAATACAGCAACCTACAGTAAGAAGGGATAGGGTTGGACTACTTTATAATACAGTAACCTACAGTAAGAAGGGATAGGGTTGGACTACTTTATAATACAGTAACCTACAGTAAGAAGGGATATGGTTGGACTACTTTATAATACAGTAACCTACAGTAAGAAGGGATAGGGTTGGACTACTTTATAATACAGTAACCTACAGTAAGAAGGGATAGGGTTGGACTACTTTATAAAACAGTAACCTACAGTAAGAAGGGATAGGGTTGGACTACTTTATAATACAGTAACCTACAGTAAGAAGGGATAGGGTTGGACTACTTTATAATACAGTAACCTACAGTAAGAAGGGATAGGGTTGGACTACTTTATAATACAGTAACCTACAGTAAGAAGGGATAGGGTTGGACTACTTTATAATACAGTAACCTACAGTAAGAAGGGATAGGGTTGGACTACTTTATAATACAGTAACCTACAGTAAGAAGGGATATGGTTGGACTACTTTATAATACAGTAACCTACAGTAAGAAGGGATAGGGTTGGACTACTTTATAATACAGTAACCTACAGTAAGAAGGGATATGGTTGGACTACTTTATAATACAGTAACCTACAGTAAGAAGGGATAGGGTTGGACTACTTTATAATACAGTAACCTACAGTAAGAAGGGATAGGGTTGGACTACTTTATAATACAGTAACCTACAGTAAGAAGGGATAAGGTTGGACTACTTTATAATACAGTAACCTACAGTAAGAAGGGATAGGGTTGGACTACTTTATAATACAGTAACCTACAGTAAGAAGGGATAGGGTTGGACTACTTTATAATACAGTAACCTACAGTAAGAAGGGATATGGTTGGACTACTTTATAATACCGTAACCTACAGTAAGAAGGGATAGGGTTGGACTACTTTATAATACAGTAACCTACAGTAAGAATGGATAGGGTTGGACTACTTTATAATACAGTAACCTACAGTAAGAAGGGATAGGGTTGGACTACTTTATAATACAGTAACCTACAGTAAGAAGGGATAGGGTTGGACTACTTTATAATACAGTAACCTACAGTAAGAAGGGATAGGGTTGGACTACTTTATAATACAGTAACCTACAGTAAGAAGGGATAGGGTTGGACTACTTTATAATACAGTAACCTACAGTAAGAAGGGATAGGGTTGGACTACTTTATAATACAGCAACCTACAGTAAGAAGGGATAGGGTTGGACTACTTTATAATACAGTAACCTACAGTAAGAAGGGATAGGGTTGGACTACTTTATAATACAGTAACCTACAGTAAGAAGGGATATGGTTGGACTACTTTATAATACAGTAACCTACAGTAAGAAGGGATAGGGTTGGACTACTTTATAATACAGTAACCTACAGTAAGAACGGATAGGGTTGGACTACTTTATAATACAGTAACCTACAGTAAGAAGGGATAGGGTTGGACTACTTTATAATACAGTAACCTACAGTAAGAAGGGATAGGGTTGGACTACTTTATAATACAGTAACCTACAGTAAGAAGGAATAGGGTTGGACTACTTTATAATACAGTAACCTACAGTAAGAAGGGATAGGGTTGGACTACTTTATAATACAGTAACCTACAGTAAGAAGGGATAGGGTTGGACTACTTTATAATACAGAACCTACAGTAAGAAGGGATAGGGTTGGACTACTTTATAATACAGTAACCTACAGTAAGAAGGGATAGGGTTGGACTACTTTATAATACAGAACCTACAGTAAGAAGGGATAGGGTTGGACTACTTTATAATACAGTAACCTACAGTAAGAAGGGATAGGGTTGGACTACTTTATAATACAGTAACCTACAGTAAGAAGGGATAGGGTTGGACTACTTTATAATACAGTAACCTACAGTAAGAAGGGATAGGGTTGGACTACTTTATAATACAGTAACCTACAGTAAGAAGGGATAGGGTTGGACTACTTTATAATACAGTAACCTACAGTAAGAAGGGATAGGGTTGGACTACTTTATAATACAGTAACCTACAGTAAGAAGGGATAGGGTTGGACTACTTTATAATACAGTAACCTACAGTAAGAAGGGATAGGGTTGGACTACTTTATAATACAGTAACCTACAGTAAGAAGGGATAGGGTTAGACTACTTTATAATACAGTAACCTACAGTAAGAAGGGATAGGGTTGGACTACTTTATAATACAGTAACCTACAGTAAGAAGGGATAGGGTTGGACTACTTTATAATACAGTAACCTACAGTAAGAAGGGATAGGGTTGGACTACTTTATAATACAGTAACCTACAGTAAGAAGGGATATGGTTGGATAACTTTATAATACAGTAACCTACAGTAAGAAGGGATAGGGTTGGACTACTTTATAATACAGTAACCTACAGTAAGAAGGGATAGGGTTGGACTACTTTATAATACAGTAACCTACAGTAAGAAGGGATATGGTTGGACTACTTTATAATACAGTAACCTACAGTAAGAAGGGATAGGGTTGGACTACTTTATAATACAGTAACCTACAGTAAGAAGGGATAGGGTTGGAGTACTTTATAATACAGTAACCTACAGTAAGAAGGGATAGGGTTGGACTACTTTATAATACAGTAACCTACAATAAGAAAAGATAGGGTTGGACTACTTTATAATACAGTAACCTACAGTAAGAAGGGATAGGGTTGGACTACTTTATAATACAGTAACCTACAGTAAGAAGGGATAGGGTTGGACTACTTTATAATACAGTAACCTACAGTAAGAAGGGATAGGGTTGGACTACTTTATAATACAGTAACCTACAGTAAGAAGGGATAGGGTTGGACTACTTTATAATACAGTAACCTACAGTAAGAAGGGATAGGGTTGGACTACTTTATAATACAGTAACCTACAGTAAGAAGGGATAGGGTTGGACTACTTTATAATACAGTAACCTACAGTAAGAAGGGATATGGTTGGACTACTTTATAATACAGTAACCTAAAGTAAGAAGGGATAGGGTTGGACTACTTTATAATACAGTAACCTACAGTAAGAAGGGATAGGGTTGGACTACTTTATAATACAGTAACCTACAGTAAGAAGGGATAGGGTTGGACAACTTTATAATACAGTAACCTACAGTAAGAAGGGATAGGGTTGGACTACTTTATAATACAGTAACCTAAAGTAAGAAGGGATAGGGTTGGACTACTTTATAATACAGTAACCTACAGTAAGAAGGGATAGGGTTGGACTACTTTATAATACAGTAACCTACAGTAAGAAGGGATAGGGTTGGACTACTTTATAATACAGTAACCTACAGTAAGAAGGGATAGGGTTGGACTACTTTATAATACAGTAACCTACAGTAAGAAGGGATAGGGTTGGACTACTTTATAATACAGTAACCTACAGTAAGAAGGGATAGGGTTGGACTACTTTATAATACAGTAACCTACAGTAAGAAGGGATAGGGTTGGACTACTTTATAATACAGTAACCTACAGTAAGAAGGGATAGGGTTGGACTACTTTATAATACAGTAACCTACAGTAAGAAGGGATAGGGTTGGACTACTTTATAATACAGAACCTACAGTAAGAAGGGATAGGGTTGGACTACTTTATAATACAGTAACCTACAGTAAGAAGGGATAGGGTTGGACTACTTTATAATACAGTAACCTACAGTAAGAAGGGATAGGGTTGGACTACTTTATAATACAGTAACCTACAGTAAGAAGGGATAGGGTTGGACTACTTTATAATACAGTAACCTACAGTAAGAAGGGATAGGGTTGGACTACTTTATAATACAGTAACCTACAGTAAGAAGGGATAGGGTTGGACTACTTTATAATACAGTAACCTACAGTAAGAAGGGATAGGGTTGGACTACTTTATAATACAGAACCTACAGTAAGAAGGGATATGGTTGGACTACTTTATAATACAGTAACCTACAGTAAGAAGGGATAGGGTTGGACTACTTTATAATACAGTAACCTACAGTAAGAAGGGATAGGGTTGGACTACTTTATAATACAGTAACCTACAGTAAGAAGGGATAGGGTTGGACTACTTTATAATACAGTAACCTACAGTAAGAAGGGATAGGGTTGGACTACTTTATAATACAGTAACCTACAGTAAGAAGGGATAGGGTTGGACTACTTTATAATACAGTAACCTACAGTAAGAAGGGATAGGGTTGGACTACTTTATAATACAGTAACCTACAGTAAGAAGGGATAGGGTTGGACTACTTTATAATACAGTAACCTACAGTAAGAAGGGATAGGGTTGGACTACTTTATAATACAGTAACCTACAGTAAGAAGGGATAGGGTTGGACTACTTTATAATACAGTAACCTACAGTAAGAAGGGATAGGGTTGGACTACTTTATAATACAGTAACCTACAGTAAGAAGGGATAGGGTTGGACTACTTTATAATACAGTAACCTACAGTAAGAAGGGATAGGGTTGGACTACTTTATAATACAGTAACCTAGAGTAAGAAGGGATAGGGTTGGACTACTTTATAATACAGTAACCTACAGTAAGATGGGATAGGGTTGGACTACTTTATAATACAGTAACCTACAGTAAGAAGGGATAGGGTTGGACTACTTTATAATACAGTAACCTACAGTAAGAAGGGATAGGGTTGGACTACTTTATAATACAGTAACCTACAGTAAGAAGGGATAGGGTTGGACTACTTTATAAAACAGTAACCTACAGTAAGAAGGGATAGGGTTGGACTACTTTATAATACAGTAACCTACAGTAAGAAGGGATAGGGTTGGACTACTTTATAATACAGTAACCTACAGTAAGAAGGGATAGAGTTGGACTGATTTATATAACACTGTATGTTGCTGGTTTGCACTCTATCCCATTATGTAACGGCAGTATTTTAGTAACAGCTTTGTAATGCCATGTAATTACTGTACTGTACTGACATCCAGATGACATTAGGGAACATCAGCTGTTCCGTTTAGTCTGTTTCACCGTTTATGGAGTATAATACTTTGAGTGAGAGGAGAGAATAGGAGGGAATAGGAGGGAAAAGGAGAGAATAGGAGGGAAAGGGAGGGAATAGGGGGGGAATAGGGGGGAATAGGAGGGGATGGGAGGGAATGGGGGGGTAATAGGGGGGAATATGAGGGGATGGGAGGGAATGGGGGGGAATAGGGGGGAATAGGAGGGGATGGGAGGGAATGGGGGGGGGGGATAGGGGGGAATAGGAGGGAAAGGGAGGGAATAGGGGGGAATAGGGGGGAATAGGAGGGGATGGGAGGGAATGGGGGGGAATAGGGGGGAATAGGAGGGGATGGGGGGGGGAATAGGGGGGAATAGGAGGGGATGGGAGGGAATGGGGGGGAGTTAGGGGGGAATAGGAGGGGATGGGAGGGAATGGGGGGGGGGGGATAGGGGGGAATAGGAGGGAAAGGGAGGGAATAGGGTGGAATAGGGGGGAATAGGAGGGGATGGGAGGGAATGGGGGGGAATAGGGGGGAATAGGGGGGGATGGGAGGGAATGGGGGGGGAATAGGGGGGAATAGGAGGGGATGGGAGGGAATGGGGGGGGGGAAATAGGGGGGAATAGGAGGGAATAGGAGGGAATGGGAGGGAATGAGGGGGGAATAGGAGAGAATAGGAGGGAATGGGAGGGAATAGGAGGGAAATGGAGGGAATGGGGGGGAATAGGGGGGAATAGGAGGGGATGGGAGGGAATGGGGGGGAATAGGAGAGAATAGGAGGGAATAGGAGGGAATGGAGGGGGGGAATAGGAGAGAATGGGAGGGAATGGGGGGGTAATAGGAGAGACTAGGAGGGAATGGGAGGGAATGGGGGGGGAATATGGGGGAATAGGAGGGGATGGGAGGGAATGGGGGGGGGAATAGGGGGGAATAGGAGAGAATAGGAGGGAATGGGAGAGAATAGGAGGGAAAGGGAGGGATGGGGGGAATAGGAGGGGATGGGAGGGAATGGGGGAGGAATAGGGGGGAATAGGAGGGAATGGGAGGGGATAGGGGGGAATGGGAGGGAATGGTGGGGGGAGTAGGGGGGAATAGGGGTGAATGGGATGGAATGGGGGGGAATAGGGGGGAATGGGGGGGGGGGAATAGGGGGGAATGGGAGGGAATGGGGGGAGGGAATAGGGGGGAGTAGGAGGGAATAGGGGGGAATAGGAGGGAATGGGGGGGGGAATAGGAGGAGAATTGCTGAAGTGTAGAGCAGAGTAAATAATATCAGGTATAGGCCTAGCAGATAATGTCAGGCTGCCGTGGCAGGATACAGGAGGATCAGCTGACAGTAGAGTGGCTGGATACAGGAGGATCAGCTGACAGAGTGGCAGGATACAGGAGGATCAGCTGACAGTAGAGTGGTAGGATACAGGAGGATCAGCTGACAGTAGAGTGGTAGGATACAGGAGGATCAGCTGACAGTAGAGTGGCAGGATACAGGAGGATCAGCTGACAGTAGAGTGGCTGGATACAGGAGGATCAACTGACAGTAGAGTGGCTGGATACAGGAGGATCAACTGACAGTAGAGTGGCAGGATACAGGAGGATCAACTGACATTAGAGTGGCTGGATACAGGAGGATCAACTGACAGTAGAGTGGCAGGATACAGGAGGATCAACTGACAGTAGAGTGGCTGGATACAGGAGGATCAACTGACAGTAGAGTGGCAGGATACAGGAGGATCAACTGACAGTAGAGTGGCAGGATACAGGAGGATCAACTGACAGTAGAGTGGCTGGATACAGGAGGATCAGCTGACAGTAGAGTGGCAGGATACAGGAGGATCAGCTGACAGTAGAGTGGCTGGATACAGGAGGATCAGCTGACAGTAGAGTGGCTGGATACAGGAGGATCAGCTGACAGTAGAGTGGCTGGATACAGGAGGATCAGCTGACAGTAGAGTGGCTGGACACAGGCGGTTCAGCTGACAGTAGAGTGGCAGGATACAGGAGGATCAGCTAACAGTAGAGTGGCTGGATACAGGAGGATCAGCTGACAATAGAGTGGCTGGATACAGGAGGATCAACTGACAGTAGAGTGGCAGGATACAGGAGGATCAACTGACAGTAGAGTGGCTGGATACAGGAGGATCAACTGACAGTAGAGTGGCAGGATACAGGAGGATCAACTGACAGTAGATTGGCTGGATACAGGAGGATCAACTGACAGTAGAGTGGCAGGATACAGGAGGATCAACTGACAGTAGAGTGGCTGGATACAGGAGGATCAACTGACAGTAGAGTGGCAGGATACAGGAGGATCAACTGACAGTAGAGTGGCAGGATACAGGAGGATCAACTGACAGTAGAGTGGCTGGATACAGGAGGATCAACTGACAGTAGAGTGGCAGGATACAGGAGGATCAACTGACAGTAGAGTGGCAGGATACAGGAGGATCAACTGACAGTAGAGTGGCTGGATACAGGAGGATCAGCTGACAGTAGAGATACAGGACACAGGAGGATCAGCTGACAGTAGAGTGGCAGGATACAGGAGGATCAGCTGACAGTAGAGTACCACTCTCACATGTGGAGCTGGTTGGCCCTGCTATGCCTCACTCCTTCCTTTTCCTCTCCTCCTTTCACCTCTCATCTCTAATCCTCTCTTCTGTTTCCCTCCTTTTCCCACCACTCATCTCCTCCTCCCCTTCCCTCAACTCTCCCTATCTTTCTGTCCTCTCTCCTCTCTCCTCTCTCCTGTCACCTCTCACCTCTCACCTCTCTCTCTCCTGTCTCCTCTCTCCTCTCTCCTCTCCTCCCCTCAGTCCCAGCCTGCTCTAACCTGCTCTGAAGTGAAGTCCCAGTGCTGCAGTGAAGTAGGATTTATTTCAGCAGTGATAGACTGAAGGGTTGAGGCCATCAACAGTGATAGACTGAAGGGTTGAGGCCATCAGCAGTGATAGACTGAAGGGTTGAGGCCATCAGCAGTGATAGACTGAAGGGTTGAGGCCATCAGCAGTGATAGACTGAAGGGCTGAGGCCATCAGCAGTGATAGACTGAAGGGTTGAGGCAGTGATAGACTGAAGGGTTGAGGCAGTGATAGACTGAAGGGTTGAGGCAGTGATAGACTGAAGGGTTGAGGCAGTGATAGACTGAAGGGTTGAGGCAGTGATAGACTGAAGGGTTGAGGCAGTGATAGACTGAAGGGTTGAGGCAGTGATAGACTGAAGGGTTGAGGCAGTGATAGACTGAAGGGTTGAGGCAGTGATAGACTGAAGGGTTGAGGCAGTGATAGACTGAAGGATTGAGGCAGTGATAGACTGAAGGGTTGAGGCAGTGATAGACTGAAGGGTTGAGGCCATCAGCAGTGATAGACTGAAGGGTTGAGGCCATCAGCAGTGATAGACTGAAGGGTTGAGGCCATCAGCAGAGTCCGAGTGGGAGGGAAGAGGTGTGCTGGCTGTCAGACCTGGGTTCAAGTAATATTTGAAATATTTTCAATTCCTTTGAACGTTTGCTTTAGCCTGCCTGGAGTGCCAGTTGGGTGGGGGTTTGCACTATTAATACTTTTCTATTGGTCCATTAACCCAGACAAGCCCAATCAAGCACAAATAAAGTATTTGAAATATATATCAAATACTATTTGACCCCTGGTCTGCTGGCTGGCTGGCCTCACTGAGCTTCCATTACGTCCTCAGGAGGAAAAGAGGGAACTGTAATGGAGAGAAATACATTTTATTTCAGACTGCTGAGTTCGTAGCATTGCCCTTTTTCTGCATCTCTGAGTGCTTAAACGCTAACCACTGTTGATGTCATCTGATCCTTCTCCTCTCTCCCTGGAGGGGGAATGTGAGATGATCTGCCCATACAGGACCAGCCAGGTACCAGGGATAGGCATGGAAGATCAGCAGGAAAATTGTGAATATGCAAAGTGTGGTGCAAAAAATACATGGCAAAATATGGGGCATAACCTAAATCCCTAGACACTATGGAGAGGGACAAACATGCAGCAGAATATCAGCTGATCTGATCAGTATTCAGCAGTAGTACAGTATGACAGCTGATCAGTACTCAGCAGTACTACAGTATGACAGCTGATCAGTACTCAGCAGTAGTACAGTATGACAGCTGATCAGTACTCAGCAGTAGTAAAGTATGACAGCTGATCAGTATTCAGCAGTAGTACAGTATGACAGCTGATCAGTACTCAGCAGTAGTACAGTATGACAGCTGATCAGTACTCAGCAGTAGTACAGTATGACAGCTGATCAGTATTCTGCAGTAGTACAGTATGACAGCTGATCTGATCAGTACTCAGCAGTAGTACAGTATGACAGCTGATCAGTACTCAGCAGTAGTACAGTATGACAGCTGATCAGTACTCAGCAGTAGTACAGTATGACAGCTGATCAGTACTCAGCAGTAGTACAGTATGACAGCTGATCAGTACTCAGCAGTAGTACAGTATGACAGCTGATCAGTATTCAGCAGTAGTACAGTATGACAGCTGATCAGTACTCAGCAGTAGTACAGTATGACAGCTGAGCTGATCAGTACGCAGTAGTACAGTATGACAGCTGAGCTGATCAGTACGCAGTAGTACTACAGTATGACAGCTGAGCTGATCAGTACGCAGTAGTACAGTATGACAGCTGAGCTGATCAGTACGCAGTAGTACAGTATGACAGCTGAGCTGATCAGTACTCAGCAGTAGTACAGTATGACAGCTGATCAGTACTCAGCAGTAGTACAGTATGACAGCTGATCAGTACTCAGCAGTAGTACAGTATGACAGCTGATCAGTATTCAGCAGTAGTACAGTATGACAGCTGATCGGTACTCAGCAGTAGTACAGTATGAGAATGTTGGTTCATTGTACCAGTCTGCCTCAGAACAGAATGTTGGTTCATTGTACCAGTCTGCCTCAGGACAGAATGTTGGTTCGTTGCACCAGTCTGCCTCAGGACAGAATGTTGGTTCGTTGCACCAGTCTGCCTCAGGACAGAATGTTGGTTTGTTGCACCAGTCTGCCTCAGGACAGAATGTTAGTTCGTTTGACCAGTCTGCATCAGAACAGAATGTTGGTTCGTTGCACCAGTCTGCCTCAGGACAGAATGTTGGTTCGTTGCACCAGTCTGCCTCAGAACAGAATGTTGGTTTGTTGCACCAGTCTGCCTCAGGACAGAATGTTGGTTTGTTGCACCAGTCTGCCTCAGGACAGAATGTTGGTTCATTGTACCAGTCTGCCTCAGGACAGAATGTTGGTTCATTGTACCAGTCTGCCTCAGAACAGAATGTTGGTTTGTTGCACCAGTCTGCATCAGAACAGAATGTTGGTTCGTTGCACCAGTCTGCCTCAGGACAGAATGTTGGTTCGTTGTACCAGTCTGCCTCAGGACAGAATGTTAGTTCGTTTGACCAGTCTGCATCAGAACAGAATGTTGGTTCGTTGCACCAGTCTGCCTCAGGACAGAATGTTAGTTCGTTTGACCAGTCTGCATCAGAACAGAATGTTGGTTTGTTGCACCAGTCTGCCTCAGGACAGAATGTTGGTTCGTTGCACCAGTCTGCCTCAGGACAGAATGTTGGTTTGTTGCACCAGTCTGCCTCAGGACAGAATGTTGGTTTGTTGCACCAGTCTGCCTCAGAACAGAATGTTGGTTCGTTGCACCAGTCTGCCTCAGGACAGAATGTTGGTTCGTTGCACCAGTCTGCCTCAGGACAGAATGTTGGTTTGTTGCACCAGTCTGCCTCAGGACAGAATGTTGGTTTGTTGCACCAGTCTGCCTCAGGACAGAATGTTGGTTCGTTGTACCAGTCTGCCTCAGGACAGAATGTTGGTTCGTTGTACCAGTCTGCCTCAGGACAGAATGTTGGTTCGTTGTACCAGTCTGCCTCAGGACAGAATGTTGGTTCGTTGCACCAGTCTGCCTCAGGACAGAATGTTGATACTGTTAATATCACAATCTAGAAATGGCAGTGTGAGTCCTGAGAATAGAGCATTACACAATGGCTGCGCCCCAAATGGAACCCTATTCCCTATGGGCCCTGGTCAGAAGTTGTGTGCTATATAGGGAATAGGGTGCCGTTTGGGATGCACACAATGTCACATCTCATCAGAGTGAGTACACAGTCAGTAGGCCTATTCACTGTCTGCACCTGAGAAATCAACTCAGAATTACAGCTGGAGGGATAATTAGCGAGCTATTAGAGGCTCCATTTACACAGTGCTTCAGGCATGACTACTGACCCATAGTGAGGTGCAGCTATAAGCCTACGCTACAACCAGCCAACTGTTACTAGAGATGTTACACAACAATGTGCACAAAATGAATCCATAACGTCCACAGTTATCGTAACAACAACTAACCACAGTATGTAGTATTCTTTACTGTGTGTACTGTAGGGTAGTGTTGTTTACTGTAGTACTGTAGGGTAGTGTTGTTTACTGTAGGACTGTAGGGTAGTGTTGTTTACTGTAATACTGTAGGGTAGTGTTGTTTACTGTAGTACTGTAGGGTAGTGTTGTTTACTGTAGTACTGTATGGTAGTGTTGTTTACTGTAGTACTGTAGGGTAGTGTTGTTTACTGTAGGACTGTAGGGTAGTGTTGTTTACTGTAGGACTGTAGGGTAGTGTTGTTTACTGTAGTACTGTAGGGTAGTGTTGTTTACTGTAGGACTGTAGGGTAGTGTTGTTTACTGTAGTACTGTAGGGTAGTGTTGTTTACTGTAGGACTGTAGGGTAGTGTTGTTTACTGTAGTACTGTAGGGTAGTGTTGTTTACTGTAGTACTGTAGGGTAGTGTTGTTTACTGTAGTACTGTAGGGTAGTGTTGTTTACTGTAGTACTGTATGGTAGTGTTGTTTACTGTAGTACTGTAGGGTAGTGTTGTTTACTGTAGTACTGTAGGGTAGTGTTTACTGTAGTACTGTAGGGTAGTGTTGTTTACTGTAGGACTGTAGGGTAGTGTTGTTTACTGTAGTACTGAAGGGTAGTGTTGTTTACTGTAGGACTGTAGGGTAGTGTTGTTTACTGTAGTACTGTAGGGGAGGGTTTACTGTAGTACTGTAAGGTAGTGTTGTTTACTGTAGCACTGAAGGGTAGTGTTGTTTACTGTAGGACTGTAGGGTAGTGTTGTTTACTGTAGGACTGTATGGTAGTGTTTACTGTAGTACTGTATGGTAGTATTGTTTACTGTAGGACTGTAGGGTAGTGTTGTTTACTGTAGTACTGTATGGTAGTGTTGTTTACTGTAGTACTGTAGGGTAGGGTTTACTGTAGTACTGTAGGGTAGTGTTGTTTACTGTAGTACTGTAGGGTAGTGTTGTTTACTGTAGTACTGTATGGTAGTGTTGTTTACTGTAGTACTGTAAGGTAGTGTTTACTGTAGTACTGTAGGGTAGTGTTGTTTACTGTAGTACTGTAGGGTAGTGTTGTTTACTGTAGTACTGTATGGTAGTGTTGTTTACTGTAGTACTGTAAGGTAGTGTTTACTGTAGGACTGTAGGGTAGTGTTGTTTACTGTAGTACTGTAGGGTAGTATTGTTTACTGTAGTACTGTAGGGTAGTGTTGTTTACTGTAGTACTGTAGGGTAGTGTTGTTTACTGTAGTAGTGTAGGGTAGTGTTGTTTACTGTAGTACTGTAGGGTAGTGTTGTTTACTGTAGTAGTGTAGGGTAGTAGTGTTTACTGTAGTACTGTAAGGTAGTGTTGTTTACTGTAGTACTGTAGGGTAGTGTTGTTTACTGTAGTACTGTAGGGTAATGTTTACTGTAGTACTGTAGGGTAGTATTGTTGACTGTAGTACTGTAGGGTAGTGTTTACTGTAGTACTGTAGGGTAGTATTGTTTACTGTAGTACTGTAGGGTAGTGTTTACTGTAGTACTGTAAGGTAGTATTGTTTACTGTAGGGTAGGGTTTACTGTAGTACTGTAGGGTAGTGTTGTTTACTGTAGGGTAGGGTTTACTGTAGTACTGTAGGGTAGTGTTGTTTACTGTAGTACTGTATGGTAGTGTTGTTTACTGTAGTACTGTAGGGTAGTGTTTACTGTAGTACTGTAGGGTAGTGTTTACTGTAGTACTGTAGGGTAGTATTGTCTACTGTAGGACTGTAGGGTAGTGTTGTTTACTGTAGGACTGTAGGGTAGTGTTGTTTACTGTAGTACTGTAGGGTAGTGTTGTTTACTGTAGTACTGTAGGGTAGTGTTTACTGTAGTACTGTAGGGTAGTGTTGTTTACTGTAGTACTGTAAGGTAGTGTTGTTTACTGTAGTACTGTAGGGTAGTGTTGTTTACTGTAGTACTGTAGGGTAGTGTTTACTGTAGTACTGTAGGGTAGTGTTGTTTACTGTAGTACTGTAGGGTAGTATTGTTTACTGTAGGACTGTAGGGTAGTGTTGTTTACTTTAGTACTGTAGGGTATAGTTGTTTACTGTAGTACTGTAGGGTAGTATTGTTTACTGTAGGACTGTAGGGTAGTGTTGTTTACTGTAGTACTGTAGGGTAGTGTTGTTTACTGTAGTACTGTAGGGTAGTGTTGTTTACTGTAGTACTGTAAGGTAGTGTTTACTGTAGGACTGTAGGGTAGTGTTGTTTACTGTAGTACTGTAGGGTAGTGTTGTTTACTGTAGTACTGTAGGGTATTGTTGTTTACTGTAGTACTGTAGGGTAGTGTTGTTTACTGTAGGACTGTAGGGTAGTGTTGTTTACTGTAGTACTGTAGGGTAGTGTTGTTTACTGTAGTACTGTAGGGTAGTGTTTACTGTAGTACTGTAGGGTAGTGTTGTTTACTGTAGTACTGTAGGGTAGTGTTTACTGTAGTACTGTAGGGTAGTGTTGTTTACTGTAGTACTGTAGAGTATTGTTGTTTACTGTAGTACTGTAGGGTAGTGTTGTTTACTGTAGGACTGTAGGGTAGTGTTGTTTACTGTAGTACTGTAGGGTAGTGTTGTTTACTGTAGTACTGTAAGGTAGTGTTGTTTACTGTAGTACTGTAGGGTAGTGTTGTTTACTGTAGTACTGTAGGGTAGTGTTGTTTACTGTAGTACTGTAGGGTAGTGTTGTTTACTGTAGGACTGTAGGGTAGTGTTGTTTACTGTAGGACTGTAGGGTAGTGTTGTTTACTGTAGTACTGTAGGGTAGTGTTGTTTACTGTAGGACTGTAGGGTAGTGTTGTTTACTGTAGTACTGTAGGGTAGTGTTGTTTACTGTAGGACTGTAAGGTAGTGTTGTTTACTGTAGTACTGTAGGGTAGTGTTGTTTACTGTAGTACTGTAAGGTAGTGTTGTTTACTGTAGTACTGTAGGGTAGTGTTGTTTACTGTAGTACTGTAGGGTAGTGTTGTTTACTGTAGTACTGTAAGGTAGTGTTTACTGTAGGACTGTAGGGTAGTGTTGTTTACTGTAGTACTGTAAGGTAGTGTTGTTTACTGTAGTACTGTAGGGTAGTGTTGTTTACTGTAGTACTGTAGGGTAGTGTTGTTTACTGTAGTACTGTAGGGTAGTGTTGTTTACTGTAGTACTGTAGGGTAGTGTTGTTTACTGTAGTACTGTAGGGTAGTGTTGTTTACTGTAGTACTGTAAGGTAGTGTTGTTTACTGTAGTACTGTAGGGTAGTGTTGTTTACTGTAGTACTGTAGGGTAGTGTTGTTTACTGTAGGACTGTAGGGTAGTGTTGTTTACTGTAGTACTGTAGGGTAGTGTTGTTTACTGTAGGACTGTAAGGTAGTGTTGTTTACTGTAGTACTGTAGGGTAGTGTTGTTTACTGTAGTACTGTAGGGTAGTGTTGTTTACTGTAGGACTGTAGGGTAGTGTTGTTTACTGTAGTACTGTAGGGTAGTGTTGTTTACTGTAGTACTGTAGGGTAGTGTTGTTTACTGTAGGACTGTAGGGTAGTGTTGTTTACTGTAGAACTGTAGGGTAGTGTTGTTTACTGTAGTACTGTAAGGTAGTGTTGTTTACTGTAGGACTGTAGGGTAGTGTTGTTTACTGTAGTACTGTAAGGTAGTGTTGTTTACTGTAGTACTGTAGGGTAGTGTTGTTTACTGTAGTACTGTAGGGTAGTGTTGTTTACTGTAGTACTGTAGGGTAGTGTTGTTTACTGTAGGACTGTAGGGTAGTGTTGTTTACTGTAGTACTGTAGGGTAGTGTTGTTTACTGTAGGACTGTAGGGTAGTGTTGTTTACTGTAGGACTGTAGGGTAGTGTTGTTTACTGTCGTACTGTAAGGTAGTGTTGTTTACTGTAGTACTGTAATGTAGTATTGTTTAATACTGTAGTACTGTAGGGTAGTGTTGTTTACTGTAGTACTGTAAGGTAGTATTGTTTACTGTAGGACTGTAGGGTAGTGTTTACTTTAGGACTGTAGGGTAGTGTTGTTTACTGTAGTACTGTAGGGTAGTGTTGTTTACTGTAGGACTGTAGGGTAGTGTTGTTTACTGTAGTACTGTAGGGTAGTGTTGTTTACTGTAGTACTGTAGGGTAGTGTTGTTTACTGTAGTACTGTAGGGTAGTGTTTACTGTAGGACTGTAGGGTAGTGTTGTTTACTGTAGGACTGTAGGGTAGTGTTGTTTACTGTAGGACTGTAGGGTAGTGTTGTTTACTGTAGTACTGTAGGGTAGTGTTGTTTACTGTAGGACTGTAGGGTAGTGTTGTTTACTGTAGGACTGTAGGGTAGTGTTTACTGTAGGACTGTAGGGTAGTGTTGTTTACTGTAGTACTGTAGGGTAGTGTTTACTGTAGTACTGTAGGGTAGTATTGTTTACTGTAGTACTGTAGGGTAGTATTGTTTACTGTAGTACTGTAAGGTAGTGTTGTTTACTGTAGTACTGTAGGGTAGTGTTGTTTACTGTAGGACTGTAGGGTAGTGTTGTTTACTGTAGGACTGTAGGGTAGTATTGTTTACTGTAGTACTGTAGGGTAGTGTTTACTGTAGTACTGTAGGGTAGTGTTGTTTACTGTAGTACTGTAGGGTAGTGTTGTTTACTGTAGTACTGTAGGGTAGTGTTGTTTACTGTAGGACTGTAGGGTAGTGTTGTTTACTGTAGTACTGTAGGGTAGTGTTGTTTACTGTAGTACTGTAGGGTAGTGTTTACTGTAGGACTGTAGGGTAGTGTTTACTGTAGGACTGTAGGGTAGTGTTGTTTACTGTAGTACTGTAGGGTAGTGTTGTTTACTGTAGTACTGTAGGGTAGTGTTGTTTACTGTAGTACTGTAGGGTAGTGTTGTTTACTGTAGTACTGTAGGGTAGTGTTGTTTACTGTAGTACTGTAGGGTAGTGTTGTTTACTGTAGTACTGTAGGGTAGTGTTTACTGTAGTACTGTAGGGTAGTGTTGTTTACTGTAGTACTGTAGGGTAGTGTTGTTTACTGTAGGACTGTAGGGTAGTGTTGTTTACTGTAGTACTGTAGGGTAGTGTTGTTTACTGTAGTACTGTAGGGTAGTGTTGTTTACTGTAGTACTGTAGGGTAGTGTTGTTTACTGTAGTACTGTAGGGTAGTGTTGTTTACTGTAGTACTGTAGGGTAGTGTTGTTTACTGTAGGGTAGTGTTGTTTACTGTAGTACTGTAGGGTAGTGTTGTTTACTGTAGTACTGTAGGGTAGTGTTGTTTACTGTAGTACTGTAGGGTAGTGTTGTTTACTGTAGTACTGTAGGGTAGTGTTGTTTACTGTAGTACTGTAGGGTAGTGTTGTTTACTGTAGTACTGTAGGGTAGTGTTGTTTACTGTAGTACTGTAGGGTAGTGTTGTTTACTGTAGTACTGTAGGGTAGTGTTGTTTACTGTAGTACTGTAGGGTAGTGTTGTTTACTGTAGTACTGTAGGGTAGTGTTGTTTACTGTAGTACTGTAGGGTAGTGTTGTTTACTGTAGGACTGTAGGGTAGTGTTGTTTACTGTAGTACTGTAGGGTAGTGTTGTTTACTGTAGTACTGTAGGGTAGTGTTTACTGTAGTACTGTAGGGTAGTGTTGTTTACTGTAGGACTGTAGGGTAGTGTTGTTTACTGTAGTACTGTATGGTAGTGTTTACTGTAGTACTGTAGGGTAGTGTTGTTTACTGTAGTACTGTAGGGTAGTGTTGTTTACTGTAGTACTGTAGGGTAGTGTTGTTTACTGTAGTACTGTAGGGTAGTGTTTACTGTAGTACTGTAGGGTAGTGTTGTTTACTGTAGGACTGTAGGGTAGTGTTGTTTACTGTAGGACTGTAGGGTAGTGTTTACTGTAGTACTGTAGGGTAGTGTTGTTTACTGTAGGACTGTAGGGTAGTGTTTACTGTAGGACTGTAGGGTAGTGTTGTTTACTGTAGGACTGTAGGGTAGTGTTTACTGTAGTACTGTAGGGTAGTGTTGTTTACTGTAGTACTGTAGGGTAGTGTTGTTTACTGTAGTACTGTAGGGTATTGTTGTTTACTGTAGGACTGTAGGGTAGTGTTGTTTACTGTAGTACTGTAGGGTAGTGTTTACTGTAGTACTGTAGGGTAGTGTTGTTTACTGTAGTACTGTAGGGTAGTGTTTACTGTAGTACTGTAGGGTAGTGTTGTTTACTGTAGTACTGTACGGTAGTGTTTACTGTAGTACTGTAGGGTAGTGTTGTTTACTGTAGTACTGTAGGGTAGTGTTGTTTACTGTAGTACTGTAGGGTAGTGTTGTTTACTGTAGTACTGTAGGGTAGTGTTGTTTACTGTAGTACTGTAGGGTAGTGTTGTTTACTGTAGGACTGTAGGGTAGTGTTTACTGTAGGACTGTAGGGTAGTATTGTTTACTGTAGGACTGTAGGGTAGTGTTGTTTACTGTAGTACTGTAGGGTAGTGTTGTTTACTGTAGTACTGTAGGGTAGTGTTTACTGTAGTACTGTAGGGTAGTGTTGTTTACTGTAGTACTGTAGGGTAGTGTTGTTTACTGTAGGACTGTAGGGTAGTGTTGTTTACTGTAGTACTGTAGGGTAGTGTTGTTTACTGTAGTACTGTAGGGTAGTGTTGTTTACTGTAGTACTGTAGGGTAGTATTGTTTACTGTAGTACTGTAGGGTAGTGTTTACTGTAGTACTGTAGGGTAGTGTTGTTTACTGTAGTACTGTAGGGTAGTGTTGTTTACTGTAGTACTGTACGGTAGTGTTTACTGTAGTACTGTAGGGTAGTGTTTACTGTAGTACTGTAGGGTAGTGTTTACTGTAGGACTGTAGGGTAGTGTTGTTTATTGTAGGACTGTAGGGTAGTGTTGTTTACTGTAGTACTGTAGGGTAGTGTTGTTTACTGTAGTACTGTACGGTAGTGTTTACTGTAGTACTGTAGGGTAGTGTTGTTTACTGTAGTACTGTACGGTAGTGTTTACTGTAGTACTGTAGGGTAGTGTTTACTGTAGGACTGTAGGGTAGTGTTGTTTACTGTAGGACTGTAGGGTAGTGTTGTTTACTGTAGTACTGTAGGGTAGTGTTGTTTACTGTAGTACTGTACGGTAGTGTTTACTGTAGGACTGTAGGGTAGTGTTGTTTACTGTAGTACTGTATGGTAGTGTTGTTTACTGTAGTACTGTAGGGTAGTGTTTACTGTAGTACTGTAGGGTAGTGTTTACTGTAGTACTGTAGGGTAGTGTTGTTTACTGTAGTACTGTAGGGTAGTGTTGTTTACTGTAGTACTGTAGGGTAGTGTTGTTTACTGTAGGACTGTAGGGTAGTGTTGTTTACTGTAGTACTGTAGGGTAGTGTTGTTTACTGTAGGACTGTAGGGTATTGTTGTTTACTGTAGTACTGTACGGTAGTGTTGTTTACTGTAGTACTGTATGGTAGTGTTGTTTACTGTAGTACTGTAGGGTAGTGTTTACTGTAGTACTGTAGGGTAGTGTTGTTTACTGTAGGACTGTAGGGTAGTGTTTTTTACTGTAGTACTGTAGGGTAGTGTTGTTTACTGTAGTACTGTAGGGTTTTGTTTACTGTAGGACTGTAGGGTAGTGTTGTTTACTCTAGGACTGTAGGGTAGTGTTGTTTACTGTAGTACTGTATGGTAGTGTTGTTTACTGTAGTACTGTAGGGTAGTGTTTACTGTAGGACTGTAGGGTAGTGTTGTTTACTGTAGTACTGTAGGGTAGTGTTGTTTACTGTAGTACTGTATGGTAGTGTTGTTTACTGTAGTACTGTAGGGTAGTGTTGTTTACTGTAGTACTGTAGGGTAGTGTTGTTTACTGTAGTACTGTAGGGTAGTGTTGTTTACTGTAGTACTGTAGGGTTTTGTTTACTGTAGTACTGTAAGGTAGTGTTTACTGTAGTACTGTAGGGTAGTGCTGTTTACTGTAGTACTGTAGGGTAGTGTTGTTTACTGTAGTACTGTAGGGTAGTGTTTACTGTAGTACTGTAGGGTAGTGTTGTTTACTGTAGTACTGTAGGGTAGTGTTGTTTACTGTAGTACTGTAGGGTAGTGTTGTTTACTGTAGTACTGTAGGGTAGTGTTGTTTACTGTAGTACTGTAGGGTAGTGTTGTTTACTGTAGTACTGTAGGGTAGTGTTTACTGTAGGACTGTAGGGTAGTGTTGTTTACTGTAGTACTGTAGGGTAGTGTTTACTGTAGTACTGTAGGGTAGTGTTGTTTACTGTAGTACTGTAGGGTAGTGTTTACTGTAGTACTGTAGGGTAGTGTTTACTGTAGTACTGTAGGGTAGTGTTTACTGTAGTACTGTAGGGTAGTGTTTACTGTAGTACTGTAGGGTAGTGTTTACTGTAGTACTGTAGGGTAGTGTTGTTTACTGTAGGACTGTAGGGTAGTGTTTACTGTAGTACTGTAGGGTAGTGTTGTTTACTGTAGGACTGTAGGGTAGTGTTGTTTACTGTAGTACTGTAGGGTAGTGTTGTTTACTGTAGGACTGTAGGGTAGTGTTGTTTACTGTAGTACTGTAGGGTAGTGTTGTTTACTGTAGGACTGTAGGGTAGTGTTGTTTACTGTAGGACTGTAGGGTAGTATTGTTTACTGTAGTACTGTAGGGTAGTATTGTTTACTGTAGTACTGTAGGGTAGTGTTGTTTACTGTAGTACTGTAAGGTAGTGTTGTGTACTGTAGTACTGTAGGGTAGTGTTGTGTACTGTAGTACTGTAGGGTAGTATTTACTGTAGTACTGTAGGGTAGTCTTAGTGTTTATTTATAATGTTTATATGACACACTAATCAAAGGCTAATTCAACAGAAGTTTCATTGATACAGCCGGTCAATGATGACATAATGCTGTGAGCAGATACCAACAGTCAATCAGGTGGATTAATTAGTTCCCTGTTAATGATGTAGACATAATGGATCTCAAACACACACACACACAGACATACATACATACATACACACAAGCACTAACACACACACACACACACTCACCTCTGTTCTGTTGCAGCATCAAAGCCTGTCTCTGAACCTCACATAATGCTTTGTGTTTTCTGCTTTCATCTGCCCACAGACACTGGGACTGCGTCCCAATTAGCACCCTGTTCCCTAGGACATTACTTTTATCCAAGGCCCATAGGGCCATTTGGGACGCAACCGGGGGCTCTGTCTCAATTCATCCTTTTTCCATTAGACTCATCCTCTCTCCTCGAGACCATGGACCTTCTCCTCCAATACAGTTTAGAGAGGAGGCAAGGAGAGAGGATGAGAGGATGAGAGGATGAGAGGAGGATGAGAGGAGAGAGGATGAGAGGATGAGAGGAGGATGAGAGGAGAGAGGATGAGAGGAGAGAGGATGAGAGGATGATGAGAGGATGAGAGGAGAGAGGATGAGAGGATGAGAGGATGAGAGGAGAGAGGATGAGAGGAGAGAGGATGAGAGGATGATGAGAGGATGAGAGGAGAGAGGATTAGAGGAGAGAGGATGAGAGGATGATGAGAGGATGAGAGGAGAGAGGATGAGAGGATGATGAGAGGATGAGAGGAGAGAGGATGAGAGGATGCTAGGAATCATAAAAATACTAATTGAGAGACGGACGGACGGACGGACGTCCTCAGGCGACCTGCGTCCTGTCTCTTGTTCTCTTCTCTCCAAACATGACACATTCACTCAAATCAAATCTCATTTTATTTCTCACATGTATGCAGTATATTCTAGTTATGAGGACAGTGTTTCTAGTATAGCAGTATATTGTAGTTATGAGGACAGTGTTTCTAGTATAGCAGCATATTGTAGTTATGAGGACAGTGTTTCTAGTATAGCAGTATATTGTAGCTATGTGTGCAGCTAATTCCATGCATGAAAGAGAGTGAGAATCAAAAGCATATTAAATGTGCAACAGCAACTCACATTCAATCCCCTGTGCCCTGTTTCCGTATGTTCCCCGTCCCAGTTTGTTGTGACACACAATCTCTTTTTTCCCGCCTCAGAAAAATAATAGCCTAGATGTCTCTTTACATACAGTAGGTTACATCCCAAATGGCACCCTATTTATTTTACAGGGTAGTGCACTACTTTTGACCAGAGGCCCATAGGGCGTATAGTGCACTATATAGGGAATAGGGTGCCATTTGGGACACCTCAGTCTCTTGCTTTTATCTTTAAGGTGCCTATTCATCGTCCAGACTTCAAATTCTCACTGTTAACGCGCTTATTTACATCGTATTAACTATTGATATTTACAAGCAGACCATGTGTTTTTACCTAGACATGCTCTTGGTTCCATCTCCCTTCAATAATTCACGTCTTGTCCCTGTCTAAAGAGACACGTCTTATGGTCTTAAAGCTCTTCTTCTGGTTTTCAAGCACAATGACAATACTTTGGGGGAGTGGGGAAAAAATATATTGGATATGTTGGAAAGAACAGTACTGTCGTTCTAGTTTTACTGACTCATAGGACCCTGTATGTATCTAAGGTATTTAGTTAACTATGTATTTTACAAGGATATGTTTTAGAAATTACAATGACGTCCGTACTACCACTACTTATATTGGAATGTAAATTTCTCTGTCCAAAGTATTGTTGAAGATTATGATGCTGTAGTTTGAATGTGCATCATGCTGATCATAAGAATGCATGTTGGTGATACGACCATGTTATTGTGTTATAAGTCACCTAGTGATGTTGTAAGTCACATAGTGATGTTGTTGTGTTATAAGTCACATAGTGATGTTGTTGTGTTATAAGTCACATAGTGATGTTGTTGTGTTATAAGTCACATAGTGGTGTTGTTGTGTTATAAGTCACATAGTGATGCTGTTGTGTTATAAGTCACATAGTGGTGTTGTTGTGTTATAAGTCACATAGTGGTGTTGTTGTGTTATAAGTCACATAGTGATGCTGTTGTGTTATAAGTCACATAGTGGTGTTGTTGTGTTATAAGTCACCTAGTGGTGGTGTTGTGTTATAAGTCACCTAATGGTGTTGTTGTGTTATAAGTCACATAGTGATGTTGTTGTGTTATAAGTCACATAGTGATGCTGTTGTGTTATAAGTCACATAGTGGTGTTGTTGTGTTATAAGTCACCTAGTGGTGTTGTTGTGTTATAAGTCACCTAGTGGTGTTGTTGTGTTATAAGTCACATAGTGGTGTTGTTGTGTTATAAGTCACATAGTGGTGTTGTTGTGTTATAAGTCACCTAATGGTGTTGTTGTGTTATAAGTCACATAGTGGTGTTGTTGTGTTATAAGTCACCTAGTGGTGTTGTTGTGTTATAAGTCACATAGTGGTGTTGTTGTGTTATAAGTCACATAGTGGTGTTGTTGTGTTATAAGTCACCTAGTGATGTTGTAAGTCACATAGTGATGTTGTTGTGTTATAAGTCACATAGTGATGTTGTTGTGTTATAAGTCACATAGTGATGTTGTTGTGTTATAAGTCACATAGTGATGTTGTTGTGTTATAAGTCACATAGTGATGCTGTTGTGTTATAAGTCACCTAGTGGTGTTGTTGTGTTATAAGTCACATAGTGATGCTGTTGTGTTATAAGTCACATAGTGGTGTTGTTGTGTTATAAGTCACATAGTGATGTTGTTGTGTTATAAGTCACATAGTGATGTTGTTGTGTTATAAGTCACATAGTGGTGTTGTTGTGTTATAAGTCACATAGTGGTGTTGCGTTATAAGTCACATAGTGGTGTTGTTGTGTTATAAGTCACATAGTGGTGTTGTTGTGTTATAAGTCACATAGTGGTGTTGCGTTATAAGTCACATAGTGGTGTTGTTGTGTTATAAGTCACATAGTGATGTTGTTGTGTTATAAGTCACATAGTGGTGTTGTTGTGTTATAAGTCACATAGTGGTGTTGCGTTATAAGTCACATAGTGGTGTTGTGTTATAAGTCACATAGTGGTGTTGTTGCGTTATAAGTCACATAGTGGTGTTGTTGTGTTATAAGTCACATTCTATATCTATATTGATGTTCCCCTGAGGTTCTTGGATGGATCCAGGTTTAGTAACATGACACATACACACACCTTAGGCAAACATGTTCAGATAGTCCTGATGCAATATAGCTGTGTAGCTCTTCCACTGTTCACGTAGACCTGATATAGACCTGATGGGATATACCCTTAGCTACCTCTGCCTACACTGTTCACATAAATGATGCATGTTTGCTTAAACTTATGAAAAAGGACCATCATTATGAAGATAGAAATTTAGCCTTGTTGTTGGAACAAGAGTTTGAAGAAGTCAGCCTTGTTGTATCTCCCTCTAGGTCTGTATAACAGTATGTATCTCTCTCCAGGTCTGTATAACAGTATGTATCTCCCTCTAGGTCTGTATAGCAGTATGTATCTCTAGGTCTGTATAACAGTATGTATCTCTCTCCAGGTCTGTATAACAGTATGTATCTCTCTCTAGGTCTGTATAACAGTATGTATCTCTCTCCAGGTCTGTATAACAGTGTGGACAGTTGGATGATTGTCCCCAACATCAAGCAGAACCACTACACGGTGCATGGCCTGCAGAGTGGAACACGTTATGTCTTCTTTGTCAAGGCCATCAACCAGGCAGGCAGCCGCAACAGTGAACCAGCCCGCCTCAAAACCAACAGTAAGTCCCCCAGCACCTCTGGTCCCTCTGTCCCTCCAGCCCTCATCAAAACCAACACTAAGTCCCCCAGCCCTGTGGTCCTGCCATACCCCCAGGCTCCCGGCCTTCCAGACCCTGTTTTCCCAGCTGCTTACCCCAGCCTGGGGCTCTGCTCTCTGGGTAGACCTACTGGCCCCTGGCCTCTAATTAGACCAGTTCTTCTACACATTAGAGGATAGTTACTGGCTAGATAGATGAGAGGAAAGGCTTTATTGGTATGCCATACATGGGCTGGGACCGACGCCACCCAACCAGTGATAATGACTTCATTAGACCCGTCACTCACTTTCTCTGCCTCCCTCTCTCTCTCTCTCCCTCCCCCTCTCTCTCCCTCCCTCCTGATCACACGATAAGTTGGCTAATGCCAAGATGTCTCCCTCCTCAAGTACAACATCACACCTCTACAGCCCTGCCTGTCTGCCTCTCTCTCGCTCAGGGCTTCAATTACTTACAAATGCCCCTGTTACAGCCGGATAGGCGCTGACAGCATTCAAATGGATTATTGCATCAGAGAGGCTATGGAGTCACCCGGGGGAAGGTTTGGAGGTGAAACACAGGGTATCTGGAGCTAGCAGTGAGTTAGCTTGTCCTCCCTCTCTCATCCCTCTATTCCCTGTCGGTGGAGCCGTAGGCTGCCAGAGGTTTATCACTGGGCCCATTAGCTAGGCTAAGCTCACACACACACACACACACACACACACACACAGACACAGACAGACACAGACAGACAGACAGACACACAGACACACAGACACACAGACAGACACACAGACACACATACGGTCTCGCTGTATCTCCCGTCATGGTGCCTACTGGCCTGTGCCCTCAGCATCAGCCAAGTCGTGGCATGCAGTCCTCTGTCTCTCCTCTCCTCCTCTCCTGTCCCCTCCCCTTCTCTCCTCTCCTCTCTCCTCTCCTCCTCTCCCCTCCCCTTCTCTCCTCTCCCCTCCCCTTCTCTCCTCTCCCCTCCCCTTCTCTCCTCTCTCCTCCTCTCCCCTCCCCTCCCCTCCTCTCCCCTCCCCTTCTCTCCTCTCTCCTCCTCTCCTGTCCCCTCCTCTCTCTTCCTCTCCTCACCCCTCCTCTCCCCACCCCCCCATCCTCTCCCCTCCTCCTCTCCCGACCCCTCCCCTCTCCTCTTGTACCAACTGAGCCACTACACTCCCACTCTCTGTCACTCATTCCCTATAGATATATAGAGAGATTAATCCATCTGTGTAGCAGCATGTCCTCCCACTCTAGCTCTCAGGTTTATCCTCTTCATTATCGGAATCAGCCAGCTAGCACAATAACACAACGAATACTGTAGATGCACCGAAGGGTAGCTCTCTCTCTCTCTCTTTCTCTCTCTCTCTCAATTCAAAGGGCTTTATTGGCATGGGGAACAGATGTTTACATTGCCAAAGCAAGTGAAATAGATAATAAACAAAAGTGAAATAAAAAATGAACAGTAAACATTACACTCACAAAAGTTCCAAAGTTTCAAATGTCATATTATGGCTATATACAGTGTTGTAATTATGTGCAGAAGGGGAAATAAATATTTAAAATGGTGATTGCCTTTTTCGTGTGGCAACAGGTCACAAATCTTGCTGCTGTGATGACACACTGGTGTTTCACCCAATAGATTTGGAAGTTTATCAAAATTTAATTTATTTTTGAATTCTTTGTGGGTCTGTGTAATCTGACGGTAATATGTGTCTCTAATATGGTCATACATTTGGCAGGAGGTTAGGAAGTGCAGCTCAGTTTCCACCTCATTTTGTGGGCAGTGTGCACATAGCCTGTCTTCTCTTGAGAGCCAGGTCTGCCTACGGCGGCCTTTCTCAATAGCAAGGCTATGCTCACTGAGTCTGTACATAGTCAAAGCTTTCCTTAATTTTGGGTCAGTCACAGTGGTCAGGTATTCACTGTGTACTCTGTTTAGGGCCAAATAGCATTCTATTTATTGGTTAATTCTTTCCAATGTGTCAAGTAATTATATCGTTTTGTTTTCTCATGATTTGGTTGGGTCTAATTGTGTTGCTGTCCTGGGGCTCTGTGGGGTCTGTTTGTATTTGTGAACAGAGCCCCAGGACCAGCTTGCTTAGGGGACTCTTCTCCAGGTTAATCTCTCTGTAGGTGATGGCTTTGTTATGGAAGGTTTGGGAATCACTTCCTTTTAGGTGGTTGTAGAATTTAACATCTCTTTTCTGGATTTTGATAATTAGATAATTACTGCATGCATTATTTGATGTTTTACTTTGTACACTGAGGTTATTTTTGCAGAATTCTGCATGCAGTCTCAATTTGGTGTTTGTCCCATTTTGTGAATTATTGGTTGGTGAGCAGACCCCAGACCTCACAACCATAAAGGGCAATGGGTTCTATAACTGATTTAAGTATTTTTAGCCAGATCCTAATTGGTATGTTGAATTTTATGTTCCTTTTGATGGCGTAGAAGGCCCTTCTTGCCTTGTCTCTCAGATCGTTCACAGCTTTGTGGAAGTTACCTGTTGTGCTGATGTTTAGGCCGAGGTACAGTGCATTCGGAAAGTATTCAGACCCCTTGACTTTTTCCACATTTTGTTACGTTACAGCCTTATTTTAAAATTGATTAAATTGTTTTTTTTCCCTCATCAATCTACACACAATACCCCATAACAGGTTTTTAAGATTTTTTTTGCAAGTTTATAAAAAGAAAAAACTGAAATATGACATTTACAAGTATTCAGACCCTTTACTCAGTACTTTGTTGAAGCAACTTTGGCAGCGATTACAGCCTTGAGTCTTCTTGGGTATGACGCTACAAGCTTGGCACACCTGTATTTGTGGAGTTTCTCTCATTCTTCTCTGCAGATCCTCTCAAGCTCTGTCAGGTTGGATGGGGAGGGTTGCTGCACAGCTATTTTCAGGTCTCTCCAGAGATGTTCGATCGGGTTCAAGTCCGGGCTCTGGCTGGGCCACTCAGTGACATTCAGAGACTTTTCCCGAAGCTACTCCTGCGTTGTCTTGACTGTGAGCTTAATGTCGTTGTCCTGTTGGAAGGTGAACCTTCACCCCCCATGTCTGAGGTCCTGAGCGCTCTGGAGCAGGTTTTCATCAAGGATCTCTCTGTGGTCCTCTGTAGCTCAATTGGTAGAGCATGGCGCTTGTAACGCCAGGGTAGTGGGTTCGATCCCCGGGACCACCCAGCATGACAATGATCCCTTACACATGACTGTAAGTCGCTTTGGATAAAAGCGTCTGCTAAATGGCATATTATTATTATTATTATTATTACTTTGCTCCGTTCATATTTGCCTCGATCCTGACTAGTCTCCCAGTTCCTGCCACTGAAAAACATTCCCACAGCACCTTCAATGCTGCATACATTTTTGGTACCTTCCCCAGATCTGCGCCTCGACACAATCCTGTCTCAGAGCTCTACGGACAATTATTTCGACCTCATGGCTTGGTTTTTGCTCTGACATGCACTGTCAACTGTGGGACCTTATATAGACAGGTGTATGCCTTTCCAAATCATGTCCAATCAATTTGATTTACCACAGGTTGACTCCATTCAAGTTGTAGAAACATCTCAAGGATGATCAATGGAAACAGGATGCACCTGCGCTCAATTTCGAGTCTCAAAGCAAAGGGTCTGAATACTTATGTAAATAAGGTATTTCTGTTTTTTATTTTTAATACATTTGCAAAAATGTCTAAAAACCAGTTTTCGCTTTGTCATTATGGGGTATTGTGTGTAGATTGATGAGGAGATAGTTTTTATTTAATCCATTTTAGAATAAGGCTGTAACGTAACAAAATGTGGAAAAAGTCAAGGGGTCTGAATACTTTCCCAATACACTGTATGTATAGTTGTTTGTGTGCTCTAGGGCAACTGTGTCTAGATGGAATTTGTATTTGTGGTCCTGGCAACTGGACCTTTTTCTCTGGAATTAGTATACACAGAAAAAGCTCTTCACTAACACGTAGAGGTAGAGAGAAAATGGGTCACAACAAAAAACAACAATCCAAAAACATTCATGGTGAATGGTTGGATGTGTATGGTTGGTCCCGCTCATCAAGCACACAGCGAGCAGCCATTGAGACGAAGCGCCAAAGCTTTTAAGTACCACAGGATAAGTTTTAGTCAAAGCCTGAAGCCTTTGCGGTAAGATAGGAGGATTTTTGGTTGTCGTATTTTTCGGACGGCGAGAAGCGGCTTGGAGATTTTAGCTTTAGCTTGTCACATTTCAGCGTTGTAACACGTTTCACAAATAACAGTGACATGTAACGTTAAACCCAAAACTTCCTCCACTAGAAATACCAGAAATACCACTGTGAAATAAATTGGAACATGAATAATGTACTCTGGATGGGTATACTGTACATGGGGGGGAGGAGGAGGAGGGGGAGGAGGAGATGGAGGGTGGAGGTGGGGGTTGAGGGATGCGTTTCAGAAGGTTGCCCTGGTCTGGTAGGCCTTGTTCTCTGGGGCAGTGTCCTTGTGCTTTCTGCTTGTCTCTCTGACCCTCAGCCTGCAGCCGTGGCACATAATCTCACCACTCTCCCTTTCTCCTCCTCCTCCTCATCATGCCATCTGTCCATCTCGCTGTCTGTGTGTCCCGAGGGTGGAGCTGTCATCTAGTCCAGGTCTCTCTCGCTCTCTCTCCATCTCTCTCTCCTGTAGCAGGGAGTGTGATAGTGTCAGCCCTCCTCTGATAGGTTTACTCCAGCGCATAATCCCAAACACTGCACTCATAAAGTGTGTGTGCATTTGAAATGCATTTCCATCATTTCCCTTCCTCCGATAGCTACAGCTCTTTAGATACACATACAGAACCCCACTCAGAACGGGTACACAGCTGACACAGAAACACATTGCTCAGGCTTTCACTCCAACTCCACAGTGCCTCAACAATACACAGACACCAATAGAACTGTGAGCATCAGTGAATTACACATCTGTCATTTATAATGTATTATTGGGAAGAAGAAATGTCTAATCCTAGTTGTGAAAAAAATCCCATCTCTGTAGCTCAAATAGTATTTATCCTGCAGAGGGAAGCCCTATTGGCTGACACCTCTCTGGTCCCAAATGGCACCCTATTCCCTATATAGTGCACTGCTTTTGACCAGGGCCCATAGGGTTCTAAAGTAGTGCACTATGTAGGGAATAGGGTGACATTTGGGTTGCCGACGTGGTCTCCGTGGTAACAGGATGGAACCCTTGTAATGAGGTGGTGATGACATTAAGGGTGACACCACGGCCCTGTGATTTACAGCGCTGTCTGTGGGTGTAGGAACACCCTGGTAATGACAGGGATGCTGTGCGTGTGTTTGGGATTTTACTGTTCTGGTTGGTTGATCGCCACGCGTGTGCGTCAGTGTACCCACCTGTAGTATGTGCTTGTCCTCTGTTGCCCGTCACGTGCAGCAGCTTCAGTCCCCTCCTCTCCTCACTCAGCCAGCCAGCCAGCCAGCCAGCCAGCCAGCCAGCCAGCCAACCAGCCGGACCACTCTCAGGAGCAGTTCCCCAGGAAATGTGTGACAGAGCCTAGTGTGTGTTTGAAAATGGCTGCGCTCTCAGAGATAAGCAGATCAAAGCAGAGAGCCTATTCATGTAATTGGCTTCCAGAAGCACACTGCCAAAGCGTCTCATATCCGTGTGCAGTAACACACACACACACACTCGGGAGGGAGATTATTGAGCAGGCAGGAAGGAGAGAGAGCGAGGAGGGGATGGAGGGAGCTCCATTGTTGCTCATTAAGCCCTGGAAGAAGAGGAGGAGAAGGGGGGACAGAGGAAAAGGAGGTTGGAGGTGTAAAATGTCAAGTCCTCAAGGGCCAAGGGCAACCTCCTTTTATACCCGTTTCATCCCCAATTCTCTCTTTCTTTCTGTTTTTCCACTTTCTCAAATGATGACTTCCAAATTGAGATTTTGCAAGTGATGTTGTTATAGATGTAAATGTTATGTTCCCTGTCATAAAACTCACAGCATTATTCACAATACTCTATTTCTGATGTTCATCTGAGACACTTGACCTTAGGCTGAGTGTCCGCCTGTCTTTCTGCTGCTGATGTGGGAATGGTAATGTGTACCAGACCTAGAGAACCTCTGTGAAGCTAAACGGCTCCCCTCTCTCTCCACCTCTCTTCCAGGCCAGCCTTTTAAGCTTGACCCAAAGACGGCCCACAAGAAGCTGCGTCTGTCCAACGACTGCCTGACCATGGAGAAGGATGAGAGCTCCCTGAAGAAGAGCCACACTCCAGAGCGCTTCAGCAGCACGGGGTCGTACGGAGCAGCAGGGAACGTCTTCATCGACAGCGGCTGCCACTACTGGGAGGTGTTGCTGGGCGCCTCCACCTGGTGAGTTGTGATATTGATAATGCTGTTCACTGTTCACAGCTTTATTGTACCTCTATCGATCATATAACATCCACTATGGTAGGGGGATAAGCTTCATCCAGACAAAATATATGTACAGTTATAGAATGTCGTATTTTCTACCCTTTTGATTTATTCTCTACAATAGTGACAAAAGACTTGCATTACTTATGCACTAGTTTTCTCTGAACATTCCAAACCACAGTCAATGATTTGGCCCTTCCTTAACACTCTGTCATCTCCTCTGACAGGTACGCTGTGGGCGTGGCCTACAAGTCAGCCCCTAAGAATGAGTGGAGTGGAAAGAACTCCTCCTCCTGGGTGTTCTCCCGCTGTAACAACAACTTCATGGTGCGTCACAATGGCAAGGAGATGCTGGTGGAGGCCAGCCACCAGCTCAGGCGTCTGGGTGTCCTTCTGGACTACGACAACAACTCCCTGTCCTTCTACGACGCCATGAACTCCCAACACCTGCACACCTTCGAGGTCAGCTTCCTGCTCCCCGTGGCGCCCACCTTCATGATCTGGAACAAGTCAGTGATGATCCTGTCGGGGCTTCCGGTGCCGGACTTTGTGGACTGCCCTGAGGAACACCAGGAGGGGATGACGACCCTGTGTCGCCAGCAGGATTCACCCTACGTGTCGGGTATGAAGGGCTGTCACTGAGACCGGGGACTGGGGGTTGTGACTCGGGCCTGTTGTCACGGAGACGGCTGGGATTGTGGTCGTTGTCACGGAGACCGACGAGGGCTTGGACTGGACTCACTCGACTGGGCTGAGCTGCTCTCACTTACTTCCTGGGTTTGTGGGCCAATGGGGTTGAATCTTCCACATCCTCTGCTTCCTACTTCCTCCTCATCCTCATTTTACCCAGCTCTCCTCTCTTCTCCTCACGGATGGGTTTCAGTTACATTGCCTACTACTTCTCTCAGTGTGAGGATGTGTGTTGTTGTTTATTATATTTACAAATCATCACAGAAGCTTGACTTGCGTTATGTGACTACTAGTCTTGTATTATAAGAAACTTTATTGATCATGATTGATTAGAGGAAAACGTTAATTATTTATGAATAATAAGTTGGTTTGCTTTTTAGATTGACCTTTATTTCCCCAGTGTGTAAAAAAAAGACAGAAAATGAATTTGGACAGGATTGTTCTTCCTCTAGATAGCATTGTGAATTTATATTGTATAGAAAAGGGATATGATTATGATGTTTATGCGATTCTTAACATTTTAAAAAACTGACGGAGAAAATAAGTTCACAAAGTTGAATATTCAGGGAGGGAGGAGAGGGTTAAAACATTTGATTTGCTATCGGTTTTTGATGTCATAGCATGATATGTATTTCCTCTGTGATTGGTTCACACTTCATGTTTTGTTTGGTTCTGTTTTGTCAAAAAGCATGTTGCATTATGGGATCCCACTTAACCCTTCTGGTTCACAGGTCATTATATACACTCTATCTCCTTAACCCTTCACTGGT
Organism: Coregonus lavaretus; assembly: GCF_964263955.1. NCBI lineage: Eukaryota > Metazoa > Chordata > Actinopteri > Salmoniformes > Salmonidae > Coregonus > Coregonus lavaretus. Next base: position 36,274 of record NW_028164324.1, on the reverse strand, counting down.
TCACTTCCAGGTTATCATGAGGCACTTCCTGACTCCTGACCAATAGAATCCCTCACAGTCAACACGGAGCTCCACCACCTCCCCTCACATCCAATCACTGGTCGAGGTTTACCTACTCCACAGAGTGGTGTGTTATTATTGTCCGTTCCTTTGTATAAAGTCCCCAAGACAATGTAGACCTGTTACTTTCTTACCACGTTTACCATCCCAATATTCTATCTATCATAGAAATCATCAGATTTGTATTCAAGAAAATCACATATTAAACATTTCACAAAATATGGTTCCAGATTCCGCAGAGAAGAGAAGACCATTGCAAATCTATGACATCTTCATTAAAAAGTAAAGCGTTACATAATCAGATATTTATTATTTATTTGCGCCTGCTTTTTATGGGTTGGTGGTGTGGATTATAAATATGGTTTTCCTCTGATTTGATGTTCAGGGATTGAATACATAGTGGGTCTGATCAAGACAATGAATAGTATATTATCATGCAGGCAGAAAAACATAAAGAAGGAGTGTTGTAGCAGGGAAAACGCTGAACTAGCATAACGTAATACTTGAGATACTAAAACTGTTAACTTACTGAAAACGAATGGATGCTTTATTTTTTACATTGAATTAAACGTAGTAGTGAAGATATTGGGAACAGACAGACTCATACTACTGATAATGCCGCCGTCCTGATGGTCGGTGGTTCAATCTCACTCCACACATCAGTGGATTTAGGGTGCGTTCCAAATGGTACCCTATTCCCAATATAGTGCACTACTTCTGAAAGTCAAAAATATTGCACTGTGTAGGTAATACAGTACCATTTGGAACGGAGCCTTACTTTTCCATCCTGAATGTCATATTTCCTGTTTATGTTTTATTTTTATTGAAAGCACAAACTACCCATCTGGCAGATTTATCCTTGGCACAGTGAGAGTTGGAGACAGACAGACAGACGGACGGACGGACGGACAGACAGGCGGACAGACGGACGGACAGGCGGACAGACAGACAGACGGGCAGACGGACGGACAGGGGGACAGACGGACGGACAGACGGACAGACAGACAGGCAGACAGACAGGCGGACAGACAGGCAGACAGACAGACAGACAGACAGACAGGCGGACAGACAGGCAGACAGACAGACAGACGGACAGGCAGGCAGACAGACAGACAGACAGACAGACAGACAGGCGGACAGACAGACAGACGGAAAGACAGGGGGACAGACGGACGGACAGACGGACAGACAGACAGGCAGACAGACAGACAGACAGGCGGACAGACAGACAGACAGACAGGCGGACAGACAGACAGACAGACGGACAGGCAGACAGACAGACAGACACAGACAGACAGACAGACAGACAGACAGACAGACAGACAGACAGACAGACAGACGGGCGGACGGACAGACAGACAGGTGGACGGACAGACGGACGGACGGACGGACGGACGGACGGACGGACGGACGAATGGATCTGTAACTAACTGCCGTCGAGTCCTGAGTGCCATTTTAGACCCAAGACAACACCGGTTCAGTCAGATGAGCAGGGTCTTCTGTTTAAAGAGCTAGCTGAATACTGGAGTCCTCCTAATCAGAGGTCTTTTAAATAACACACGCTTTGATTATAACGTGTGGTAACACTTCACTGTAGACCCCTTATGTATGCATTCATAAAGCCTTCATAGCAGCTACATAAGACATAACATCAGTTATATGCCGTTATTAAGGGGTAATACAGTGGTCACAAGGCAGGATAAAGAGGACTTTTGTCTTTAGTCTAGCAGCACATTTGTGAATGTCACATTTCTTGAATTCTCAGAAAGCTGATCAAGGTGAAGAAAACAGAGGTGGAAGCTGGCTGTTGATTTCTGAGCTGAACTGACAAGCTCAATTCATTTGTACAAGAAGTGCGTTTGACTGGGTCACCTACCGCATGCATGACAATGGGGTCTCTGATCTACTTGGTCCATACGGTCTTGTGTTTCTCATGAAAGTTTTATAGAAACAGATTAATCACAAAATGTCCATTTGAAATATAGAACTTTATTGAGACGTCTGTGTTCATGCATATCATTCAGGTGGTTTTTCTGTGCTTTGTGCTACTACTACTGGTCAATAAACATACTGAGAATAATTGACTCTCTTTGTAGTTGGGTTACAGCACCTTCTAGACATGGTGGAATAGATCATAATTTTGCATTTCTGTTGTGTTTCTCAAGGAATTATTTTTTACAACTCTAGAAATAGATTCTTTACTTCTCTCCTTTGATATTTGGATCATAACAACAGCTGTGTGTTCAGTACAACAACATCAACATAACGCTTCTGTTTCAATAGATAACTTGACTTGTAGAAAGAAAATTATGTAAATCATCGGGGGGAAATATATATTATATAAAATTGCATAATATACAAAAATATATGAAGTAATGTTATTTATGTGAACTTAAAAGTCAAATTAAAAGTCTGATCCCAAAAAAGTATTGAGTTATTGTATTCCATTATTGTCCTCACTTTCCTTCACTCTTTCCACAGATATCTCCTTGTATCCACAGTCTGATCTGTAGCCGTCTCATGGAGACATTAGTGGATAACATCTGCCGATACACTGGGCTCAGAACAGAGGACCTTGTAACCTCCGTGATGGACAGCAAGTAGCTAAGCATTCTCATGGGTTTGTAGGGAGGGGTTGTCTAAGCCTGCATTCTCAGGCCCGGGGGCTGTTGGCATGGGGTAGTGGTATGAGAGAGGCCTGCTGGCAACGAATATCAACAAATGTGCAAATGTGAACACGCGTGACTCTGCGCTCTGATCTGATCTGATCTGAAAAGCGCATTCTCTCGTGGGTTATTGAAAGACCGGTCATGGGCTACCCCCCCCACCCCCCCCCCACCCCACGCCAGTAGAATTCTACTCCGTTGCGCTCTGGCTCTGCCTACCACAAAATCACAGACTCAATCTTGCAAAGTTAGATTTATTTTGGTTTGTTGCATTGAAAAGGGGATGATATAATGTTGATTAGATCGCAGAAAAAACGTTGATCTATATAGTGCAAACTAATGGGGCGAACTCAGTGAAGTTCAATCTCTTGTGTCTCCAGTGGCGTGTATTCGTGGATGCCAAGGGAAGCCAGGCTTCCCCCAAAAATACATTATTTTTTTTTTCTTTAAAAAAAATTATCTTTCGTCTCTCTGTGTTTCATAATTTTCCTTCAATTCGCAAGAGGCTGAATGTATCTCACAGGAAAAAGCATCAGAGCGAGTGAAACAGCGCCCCTCTGTCTCACTACGTGTAGGCCATCTATCTGAGTATGTCTGGTCCAAACGAGGATGACATTGTTGCCGCCCGTAGCATTGAAGGCAAGGGAAGCCAGCGAGCATCGGGCCTCCCATGGCAATAAAAGTATACAAAATTAGCCAATCAGCGTTGAGCTGAACTGAGCGAGCTCAACTGTGAATGGTCCTGGCGCACCCAAAAAAAGTGTAGAAGGAAGCCAGTTTGGATTTGGCGTCACTCTTATCAAATCCCATTGAGAGCATACGTCATTGACAGAAAAACTTGAATTGTTGCATGTCGTTGTGTTGTTGTCCTCCGGTGGCTAGCTAGCAAGCTAGCTAAAATGGCCCTTTCCTAAATTAGCCATGGATGGAGATGGGGATTTGGACTTGTGGTTTTACTTAATTCTCCGTACTGGCCAATGATTATAACGGTGATTCTGATCCAACCATTAATTCATACATTGTTGTGCCCCCTGGCCTGAGAGGATGGAAGATCAATATGTAGCTAGATGTAGAAGGCTAATGTTAGCTAGCTAATTTTGACACACCACTGATGTGCTGACCCAAACAAAACTGATGTGCTGACCCAAACAAAACTGTGATGAGGATAGAGCAGAAAAGGCTGGAGACCAAAAATATATTCAACACTTTTCTCTCCCCGTTTTCAATCTTCCCCCCTTGTTTAAAAAAAAAAAAAAAAAAAAAAAAGTATTAGCAGAGTGGAATTAATGTGCCCTTCTGGTCTCTCTTTCTGCCGTGAATGAGGCATGGCATGGCTCCTAGGTCTCTGTCTGTGCCATGCCAAGTCCGATGAAGGGCAGAGGAGAGGAGAGGGTCTCTGAGTCTGGGCTCTTGGGTAGTAATGGCTCTTATCTTTGTCAACATGTGATGGCATTTGGAGAAAATCCTCCCGGAAAATGACAAATTGATACTCCACTCGTTTAGTGGCTTTTTAAAGGCTTTGCCTCTTGCAGCTGCACGATGCTGGCAACCAGAAACTTCCAGACAGAAGGAAAAGCAACCGCCTCTATCCACATGAAATGTTGATCTGATGACATATTAGACAGGGTTAGACAATACTACCCTTCATTAGCCATTCACGAGTCGTGCCCCAAAATGGACCCCTATTCCCTATGTAGTGTACTACTGTTGACCAGGGCCCATAGGGCACTATGTGGAGAATAGGGTGCCATTTGGGACCTAGCCTGCCATCTGTAAATATGATGAATATTTTTTATATATTTTGACAGTCGAGGATCAAGGAGTTCAAGTTCTTCATTTAACAACATTACAGTGAATCTCCAGATTACACTTTAAATGTTGATGTTCATTGAGTGTGCGTGTGTGTGTGTGTGCGTGCGTGAGTTGCCTCTGTAACCTCTGTTGTGAACAGGCCATGACCCAGGGACCACGGATGCACATTGGTCCAGTCGTACTCTGTGTAGGTGGAGGAGAGGGCTGGTCTCTGGATGACTGTTTGGTTCAGTCGTACTCTGTGTAGGTGGAGGAGAGGGCTGGTCTCTGTGACTGTTTGGTTCAGTCGTACTCTGTGTAGGTGGAGGAGAGGGTTGGTCTCTGGGTGACTGTTTGGTTCAGTCGTACTCTGTGTAGGTGGAGGAGAGGGTTGGTCTCTGGGTGACTGTTTGGTTCAGTCGTACTCTGTGTAGGTGGAGGAGAGGGTTGGTCTCTGGGTGACTGTTTGGTTCAGTCATACTCTGTGTAGGTAGGAGGAGAGGGTTGGTCTCTGGGTGACTGTTTGGTTCAGTCGTACTCTGTGTAGGTAGGAGGAGAGGGCTGGTCTCTGTGACTGTTTAGTTCAGTCGTACTCTGTGTAGGTGGAGGAGAGGGCTGGTGTCTGGGTGACTGTTTGGTTCAGTCGTACTCTGTGTAGGTGGAGGGGAGGGCTGGTCTCTGGGTGACTGTTTGGTTCAGTCGTACTCTGTGTAGGTGGAGGAGAGGGCTGGTGTCTGGGTGACTGTTTGGTTCAGTCGTACTCTGTGTAGGTAGGAGGAGAGGGCTGGTGTCTGGGTGACTGTTTGGTTCAGTCGTACTCTGTGTAGGTGGAGGAGAGGGCTGGTCTCTGGGTGATTGTTTAGTTCAGTCGTACCCTGTGTTGCGAATTAGAGCAATTTCTCTCTCTGACAACATCAGTATTGTTTGTATAATGACATCTGGAAGACATCACTTAGAGCTGGGCCAATGCTAAGGACTGTTAAATTAAACAATAGAAATCAATCTTTAAGGACAACAGCTCAGGGAAATGAAAGTGCACTGCATTGGTAAAATGACTTCAAACATACGTCAAATACAAGAGATGTGAAATTGATGTTTATACAATACGGCATGTGTTGTTATTCCAGACGCATACCGATCTCACAACTCCCCTACTCCTCCTCTTCCTCTTCCTCCTCCTCCTCCTTCACCTCCTCCTCCTCCTCCACCTCCTCTTTCTCCTCCTCCTCCACCTCTGCCTCCTCCTCCACCTCCTCATTCACCTCCTCTTACACCTCCTCCACCTCCTCCTTCACCTCTGCCTCCTCCTTCACCTCCTCCACCTCCTCTTTCACCTCCTCCTCCTCCTCCTCCACCTCCTCTTTCGCCCCCTCCACCTCCTCCTCCTCCTCCACCTCCTCTTTCACCTCCTCCTCCTCCTCCTTCACCTCCTCCTCCTCCTCCACCTCCTCTTTCTCCTCCTCCACCTCTGCCTCCTCCTCCTCCTGCTTCACCTCCTCTTACACCTCCTCCACCTCCTCCTCCACCTCTGCCTCCTCCTCCTCCTCATCCACCTCCTTTTTCACCTCCTACTCCTCCTCCTCCTCCACCTCCTCTCACCTCCTCCTCCTCCACCTCCTCTTTCACCTCCCCCTCTTCCTCCACCTCCTCTTTCACCTCCTCCTCCTCCACCTCCTCTTTCACCTCCTCCTCCTCCTCCACCTCCTCTTTCACCTCCTCTCCTCCACCTCCTCTTTCACCGCCTCCTCCTTCTCCTCCTCCACCTCCTCTTTTCACCTCCTCTTTCACCTCCTCCTCCACCTCCTCTTTCACCTCCTCTTTCACCTCCTCCTCCTCACCTCCTCTTTCACCTCCTCCTCCTCCACCTCCTCTTTCACCTCCTCCACCTCCTCCTCCTCCTCCTCCACCTACTCTTTCACCTCCTCCTCCTCGACCATCTCCTCTTTCACCTCCTCCACCTCCTCCTCCTCCACCTCCTCTTTCACCTCCTCCTCCTCCTCCTCTTTCACCTCCTCCTCCTCCCCTCCTCTTTCACCTCCTCCACCTCCTCCTCCTCCTCCTCCTCCTTCATCTCCTCTTTCACCTCCTCCGCCTCCTCCACCTCCTCTTTCTCCTCTGCCTCCACCTCTGCCTCCTCCTTCACCTCCTCCACCTCCTCCTCCACCCTCCTCCTCCACCTCCTGCTCCTCCTCTTTCACCTCCTCCTCCTCCTGCTCCTCCTCCACCTCCTCTTTCACCTCCTCCTGTTCCTCCTCCACCTCCTCCTCCACCTCCTCCTCCTCCTCCACCAACTCCTCCACCTCCTCCTCCACCTCCTCCACCTCCTCCTCCACCACTTCACCTCCTCCTCCTCCTCCACCTCCTCTTTCACCTCCTCCTCCCCACCCTCTTCCCCTCCTCCTCCTCCTCCTCCACCTCTTTCTCCTCCTCCTCCACCTCTGCCTCCTCCTTCACCTCCTCCACCTCCTCTTTCTCCTCCACCTCCTCCTCCTCCTCCACCTCCTCTTTCACCTGCTCCTCCTCCACCTCCTCTTTCTCCTCCTCCTCCACCTCTGCCTCCTCCTCCACCTCCTCCACCTCCTCCTCCACCTCCTCCTCCACCACCTCTTTCACCTCCTCCTCCTCCACCTCTTCTTTCACCTCCTCCACCTCCTCCTCCTCCTCCACCTCCTCTTTCACATCCTCCTCCTCCACCTCCTCTTTCACCTCCTCCTCCTCCACCTCCTCTTTCACATCCACCTCCTCCTCCTCCACCTCCTCTTTCACATCCTCCTCCTCCTCCACCTCTTTCTCCTCCTCCTCCACCTCTGCCTCCTCCTTCACCTCCTCCACCTCCTCCTCCTCCACCTCCTCTTTCACCTCCTCCTCCTCCTCCTCCTCATTCACCTCCTTTTACACCTCCTCCACCTCCTCCTCCACCTCTGCCTCCTCCTTCACCTCCTCCACCTCCTCTTTATCCTCCACCTCCTCCTCCTCCTCCACCTCCTCTTTCACCTGCTCCTCCTCCACCTCCTCTTTCTCCTCCTCCTCCACCTCTGCCTCTCCTCCACCTCCTCCTCCACCTCCTCCACCTCCTCTTTCACCTCCTCCTCCTCCTCCTCCTCCTTCACCTCCTCTTACACCTCCTCCACCTCCTCCTCCACCTCTGCCTCCTCCTTCACCTCCTCCACCTCATCCTCCACCTCCTCCTGCTCCTCCACCTCCTCCTCCCACTCCTCCACCTCCTCCTCCTCCTCCACCTCCTCATTCACCTCCTACTCCTCCACCTCCTCCTGCTCCTCCACCTCCTCCTCCTACTCCTCCACCTCCTCCTCCACCTCCTCCTCCACCTCCTCCTCCTCTACCTCCTCTTTCACCTCCTCTACCTCCTCCTCCTCCTCCATCTCCTCCTTCACCTCCTCCCCTTCCTCCTCCTCTTCCTCCTCCTCTTCCGCCCATCTACCATCAGCCGATACAGGTCAGTTATGCACATAACATGTCCCTCTGTCTGTGATCTCTAGGCTCTAGTGTCTCTTTAAAGGCCCTGTCTGCCAGCTGCCAGTTCCATTTTCAGGGGGGTGCAGATCCTGCCAAGATCTATCTAAAACGCCCGGCCCCATCACTCTCTGTCACTATGTGCCATAAAGGACTGGGGCTTTCAGTCCATCTCCTCTCTCTCTGCTCTCTCTCTCCTTCTCTCTCTCTCTCTATTCTCTCCCCCCCTCCCCCACCTGTCTATCTCTCTCTCTCTCTCTCTCTTTCTCTCTCTCTCTCTCTCTCTCTGTGTGTGTGCGTCTCTCTCTCTCTCTGCGTCTCTTGGTGGCTGGTTTGATGGATTACCCCCTCAAGAGATGAATCTGGATCGAGTTGTGTGGAGCCGTGATCTACTGCCTGTTTAGATCCTCATTTCCTGGGACTCAGAGCCTCTCTCCTTCAGCTACCCACACAATCCCTCCCTCCCTCCCAGCCCTCCCCCTCCCCTTCTCCCTCCCTCCCCCCTCCCTCCCTCCCCCTCCCTCCCTCCCTCTCTCCCAGCCCTCCCCCTCCCCTTCTCCCTCCCTCTCTCTCTCCCCCCTCCCCTTCTCCCTCCCTCCCTCTCCCCTCCCCCCTCCCTCCCTCTCTCCCCCCTCCCTCCCTCCTCCCCTCCCCAAATACATTCAGTTTCTAGCCTGTATCTAATGAATGTGTTGTTTTACACCACATTAGGGGCCGGGGTGACAATTGATCTAACGAGCTACTAACGGGATGTCTGTAATTGGTTCTGCAATTAGACATGTAATTATGGGGTGCTCTTACTGCTGGCTGGCTGGCTGGATGTGTGTGTGTGTGTGTGTGTGTGTGTGTGTGTGTGTGTGTGTGTGTGCGCGTGTGTGTATATGTGCGCGCGTGTGTGTGTGTGCGTCCATACAGAAGCAGAGTTAACATCACATTTAGCTAGTGGCCAATCTGTCACACATATACAGTAATAATATCCTAGCCCTGATGCCATAGATGCTGTTATGGAGGCTACAGCCATATCAGGTCTAAGGATATCCTATGGAGGTTACAGCCATATAAGGTCTAAGGATATCCTATGGAGGTTACAGCCATATCAGGTCTAAGGATATCCTATGGAGGCAACAGCCATATCAGGGCTAAGGATATCCTATGGAGGTTACAGCCATATCAGGGCTAAGGATATCCTATGGAGGTTACAGCCATATCAGGGCTAAGGATATCCTATGGAGGTTACAGCCATATCAGGGCTAAGGATATCCTATGGAGGTTACAGCCATATCAGGGCTAAGGATATCCTATGGAGGTTACAGCCATATCAGGGCTAAGGATATCCTATGGAGGTTACAGCCATATCAGGTCTAAGGATATCCTATGGAGGTTACAGCCATATCAGGGCTAAGGATATCCTATGGAGGTTACAGCCATATCAGGTCTAAGGATATCCTATGGAGGTTACAAAAATATCAGGTCTAAGGATATCCATATGGAGGTTACAGCCATATCAGGTCTAAGGATATCCTATGGAGGCTACAGCCATATCAGGGCTAAGGATATCCTATGGAGGTTACAGCCATATCAGGGCTAAGGATATCCTATGGAGGTTACAGCCATATCAGGGCTAAGGATATCCTATGGAGGCTACAGCCATATCAGGGCTAAAGATATCCTATGGAGGTTACAGCCATATCAGGGCTAAGGATATCCTATGGAGGTTACAGCCATATCAGGGCTAAGGATATCCTATGGAGGTTACAGCCATATCAGGTCTAAGGATATCCTATGGAGGTTACAGCCATATCAGGGCTAAGGATATCCTATGGAGGTTACAGCCATATCAGGGCTAAGGATATCCTAGCTACCATCACAAGGTGAGAAACTACACTGACTATAGAACAATATCTACTGTTTAGAATTTCCACATGGGCTCTAGGAATTGCAGTCTGCATTGCTAGCTTCGAATATACCTTCAAATATGTTGTATGTTTTTGTCTATATATATATATAGTACCAGTCAAAGGTTTGGACACACCTACTCATTCAAGGGTTTTTCTTTATTTTTACTATTTTCTACATTGTAGAATAATAGTGAAGACATCAAAACTATGAAATAACACATATGGAATCATGTAGTAACCAACATTTTTTTTAACAAATCAAAATATATTTTATATTTGAGATTCTTCAAATAGTCACCCTTTGCCTTTATGACAGCTTTGTACACTCTTGGCATTCTCTCAACCAGCTTCACCTGGAATGCTTTTCCAACTGTCTTGAAGGAGTTCCCACATATGCTGAGCACTTGTTGGCTGCTTTTCCTTCACTCTGCCGTCCGACTCATCCCAAACCATCTCAATTCCGTTGAGGTCGGGGGATTGTGGAGGCCAGGTCATCTGATGCAGCAGTCCATCACTCTCCTTCTTGGTGAAATAGCCCTTACACAGCCTGGAGGTGTGTTGGGTCATTTTCCTGTTGAAAAACAAATGATAGTCCCACTAAGCCCAAACCAGATGGGATGGCGTATCGCTGCAGAATGCTGTGGTAGCCATGCTGGTTAAGTGAGCCTTGAATTCTAAATAAATCACAGACAGTTTCACCAGCAAAGCACCCCCACACCATAACACCACCTCCTCTATGCTTTACTGAGGGAAATACACATGCGGAGATCATCCGTTCACCCACACCGCATCTCACAAAGAGACGGCGGTTGGAACCAGAAATCTCAAATTTTTACTCCAGACCAAAGGACACATTTCCACCAGTCTAATGTCCATTGCTCGTGTTTCTTGGCCCAAGCAGTTCTCTTCTTATTATTGGTGTCCTTTAGTAGTGGTTTCTTTGCAGCAATTCGACCATGAAGGCCTGATTCACACAGTCCCCTCTGAACAGTTGATGTCGAGATGTGTCTGTGACTTGAACTCTGTGAAGCATTTATTTGGGCTGCAATTTCTGAGGCTGGTAACTCTAATGAACTTATCCTCTGCAACAGAGGTAACTCTGGGTCTTCCATTCCTGTGGCAGTCCTCATGAGAGCCAGTTTCATCATAGCGCTTGATGGTTTTTGCAACTGCACTTGAAGAAACTTTAAAAGTTCTTGAAATGTTCCGTATTGATTGACCTTCATGTCTTAAAGTAATGATGGACTGTCGTTTCTCTTTGCTTATTTGAGCTGTTCTTGACATAATATGGACTTGGTCTTTTACCAAATATGGCTATCTTCTGTATAACCACCTACCTTGTCACAACACAACTGATTAGCTCAAACGCATTAAGAATGAAAGAAATTCCACAAATTAACTTTTAAGAAGGCACACCTGTTAATTAAAATGCTTTCCAGGTGACTACCTCATGAAGCTGGTTGAGAGAATGCCAAGAGTGTGCAAAGCTGTCATCAAGGCAAAGGGTGGCTATTTGAAGAATCTCAAATATAAAATATATTTTGATGTGTTTAACACTTTTTTGGTTACTACATGATTCCATATGTGTTATTTCATAGTTTTGATGTCTTCACTATTATTCTACAATGTAAAAAAATAGTAAAAAATAAAGAAAAACCCTTGAATGAGTAGGTGTGTCCAAACTTCTGACTGGCAGTGTATATATACACTGTGTATTTATGTATGTAGACTTGAGAACCATCTCCTTGGTTACCTTCTATTAGGCTGTGTGTTATAACCAGGACAAAGCGTCATTATGGCAGCCAATTCTCTTATGGAATGCTCCAGGAGGTGCTGATTCTGCAAGTACCAGATTGCGTTTGGACCTGGTGAAATGTGGAAGCTACTAGGGGCAACATGAGCGGCTATTACCATCTAGGTAGGATTGCGGCTTGCTAGGGCGCTGTGGACGGGGATGGTGGTTGGGCGCTGTGGACGGGGATGGTGCTAGGGCGCTGTGGACGGGGATGGCGCTAGGGCGCTGTGGACGGGGATGGTGGTTGGGCGCTGTGGACGGGGATGGCGCTAGGGCGCTGTGGACGGGGATGGTGGTTGGGCGCTGTGGACGGGGATGGTGGTTGGGCGCTGTGGACGGGGATGGTGGTTGGGCGCTGTGGACGGGGATGGCGCTAGGGCGCTGTGGACGGGGATGGTGGTTGGGCGCTGTGGACGGGGATGGCGCTAGGGCGCTGTGGACGGGGATGGTGGTTGGGTGCTGTGGACGGGGATGGTGGTTGGGCGCTGTGGACGGGGATGGTGGTTGGGCGCTGTGGACGGGGATGGCGCTAGGGCGCTGTGGACGGGGATGGTGGTTGGGCGCTGTGGACGGGGATGTTGGTTGGGTGCTGTGGACGGGGATGGCGCTAGGGCGCTGTGGACGGGGATGGCGCTAGGGCGCTGTGGACGGGGATGGTGGTTGGGCGCTGTGGACGGGGATGGCGGTTGGGCGCTGTGGACGGGGATGGTGGTTGGGTGCTGTGGACGGGGATGGTGCTAGGGCGCTGTGGACGGGGATGGTGGTTGGGCGCTGTGGACGGGGATGGTGGTTGGGTGCTGTGGACGGGGATGGTGCTAGGGCGCTGTGGACGGGGATGGTGGTTGGGCGCTGTGGACGGGGATGGCGGTTGGGCTATGTGGACGGGGATGGTGGTTGGGCGCTGTGGACGGGGATGGTGGTTGGGCTCTGTGGACGGGGATGGTGGTTGGGCGCTGTGCCGCAGACCTCGGCTCCGATTTAAACCACAGTCTCAGAGGTTTGTGTGTTCAATCCCAGTGCAAGGCACGTTTTTTTGTTTTAAGCCTTTCCCTAACCTTAACCCTAACCTTAACCATTCATAATTCATACCTAAACTTAAGTTTTTAGTTTCACTTTTGACTGACAGCTAAGATACGGCACCACATGGCGTAATTCAAACGGCAAGCCATGGCATAATTCTGTTGCTGCAGTTACGCCACGGGTTGGCGTTTTATTTGGAGACATTGCATTATGTGCATCAGCATGTATAGGTCTTACTATAAAACTGGATCTGGCTGACATCAAAGAGATGAAAAGCTTTGAGAAGCTAAATGTATTTTCCCTTGCTTGCATCCGCTTTGTGTCCCAGTAGTTTCCTGCCAATGTTCTGCCCTTGGAGGAAGCAAGAAAGAAGTTGTGTAGTGAATCATTGATCAACTTTGGGTGCAGATAGGGAGAAGTAAAGGGGTGGATCATTCCAGCGTGCAGCAGCGGGTGGCTCTTTCAAAGTACACTACTTTTGACCTGGGGGCCAACAAGGCTCTGGTCAAAAGTAGTGCACTATACAGTGCATTGGGAAAGTATTCAGACCCCTTGACTTTTTCCATATTTTGTTAAATTACAGCCTTATTCTGAAATGGATTAAATCGTTTTCCCCCCCTCATCAATCTACACACAATACCACGTAATGACAAAGCAAAAACAGGTTTTTATAAATTCTTGCTAACTTTTGCTAATTCTTGGGTATGACGCTACAAGCTTGGCACACCTGTATTTGGGTAGTTTCTCCCATTCTTCTCTGCAGATCCTCTCAAGCTCTGTCAGGTTGGATGGGGAGCGTCGCTGCACAGGTATTTTCAAGTCTCTCCAGAGATGTTCGATCGGGTTCAAGTCCGGGCTCTGGCTGGACATTCAGAGATTTGTCCCGAAGCCAATCCTGCGTTGTCTTGGCTGTGTGCTCCTGTTGGAAGGTGAACCTTCGCCCCAGTCTGAGGTCCTGAGTTCTCTACTACCTTTGATGAATATAGACAGACTTTATACTGGGATAATGAACCTGAGAACGGACACCTGAGCTTGGGTATAATATTATATGTTCCATCGTCTCTGTTGTATTAGTGGTGTTGGGTGACAGGCAGTGTCATCAGTGCAGCGAAAAATCAAGGCCGCGGGGGATATCGTTATCAAACTAAAGTGCAAGGATTATATTTGCAGTGTTTTAATGACCTTGCTTTGAACTCCTGTGCCTGGATCCCCAAGAGCATCTCTCTACGATGTAGGAACATCTTGATCTAATATTTTCCCCCTGATTCCGTCCAATAGAGTCAAGGGGGAAAAGCACTCTTAAAACCTTGCATACTCACAACACTATATTGACCAGCATCATTTTGTCAATACATTACTTTACGTTTTAACTCACCTTGATCCAATTATGATAATCCGTTTCACTGACTGACCGGCATCTACAGATCAGTGTTCCTCCATGTCATGTGACTGACCGGCATCTACAGATCAGTGTTCCTCCATGTCATGTGACTGACCGGCATCTACAGATCAGTGTTCCTCCATGTCATGTGACTGACCGGTATCTACAGATCAGTGTTCCTCCATGTCATGTGACTGACCGGCATCTACAGATCAGTGTTCCTCCATGTCATGTGACTGACCGGCATCTACAGATCAGTGTTCCTCCATGTCATGTGACTGATCGGCATCTACAGATCAGTGTTCCTCCATGTCATGTGACTGACCGGCATCTACAGATCAGTGTTCCTCCATGTCATGTGACTGACCGGTATCTACAGATCAGTGTTCCTCCATGTCATGTGACTGACCGGTATCTACAGATCAGTGTTCCTCCATGTCATGTGACTGACCGGCATCTACAGATCAGTGTTCCTCCATGTCATGTGACTGACCGGTATCTACAGATCAGTGTTCCTCCATGTCATGTGACTGACCGGTATCTACAGATCAGTGTTCCTCCATGTCATGTGACTGACCGGCATCTACAGATCAGTGTTCCTCCATGTCATGTGACTGACCGGCATCTACAGATCAGTGTTCCTCCATGTCATGTGACTGACCGGCATCTACAGATCAGTGTTCCTCCATGTCATGTGACTGACCGGTATCTACAGATCAGTGTTCCTCCATGTCATGTGACTGACCGGTATCTACAGATCAGTGTTCCTCCATGTCATGTCAAAGTCCATCACCCTCACCTTCTCTTCTCCTTTTCAAATGTACATTACAGAGAGGTGGAGAAGTCCCAGCCCCCCCCCCCCCTCCCCATTTGTAGATCCCACATCAGAAGGCAACAGCTACGTACTCATTAAAGCGGCAATATGTAACTTTTTGCACGACCCGACCAAATTCACATAGAAATGTGTGTTATAGATCTGTCACTCTCATTGAAAGCAAGCCAGGGCGGCAGCTAGCTTATTGGTTAAGAGCGTTGTGCCAGTAACCAAAAGGTCGCTGGTTCTAATCCCCGAGCTGACTAGGTGAAAATCTGTCGATGTGCCATTGAGCAAGGCACTTAACCCTAATTGCTCCTGTAAGTCGCTCTGGATAAGAGCGTCTGATAAATGACTAAAATGTAAAAATGTAAGAAGCAGTAGATATGTGCACTATTTCTAAGCTTCCCGTGAATAAGTTAAGTTAAGTTCTTAAGTTTTGTTTTTGCGTCTTTTACTTTCGGTTTTGTACAACAGCTTCAAACAGATGAAAATACAATATTTTTGCTTATGGAAAATATATTTCACAGCGGTTTAGATGGTACAATGATTCTCTACACAACACTTGCTTATTTTGTCACATAAACTGAAATTAGGTGAACTATTAGAATTTTTGCAACCAGGAAAGGACCCAGCGATTTATGCATCTTTAACTTGACATTTAATGAGAGGAGCTGACATTAAAAACAACACTTTCAGCCACAACTGTTTGTCAGCTTAATCATATCTGTTTCGCCATTAGAGGGCCGCTCCTCATGTCCAATCACAGACAGAGAGGAGAAGGGCAGGTTGAGGAGAGGAGGAGTGAGGAGAGCAGAGGGGAAGTTAAGTGCCTTGCTCAATGGCGCATCGACAGATTTTTCACCTAGTCGACTCGGGGATTAGAACCAGCAACCTTTCGGTTACTGGCACAACGCTCTTAACCACTAAGCCACCCTGCCGCCCTGTCGTGTTCTCGTCATGCAGCTGACCGAAGGATGTCACTGACACGTTGTTGGCTGTGCACCCTGCTACTGCTGCGTGCTCCAGCTGGACTGGGGAGGCTATTTTCAGATAGTGGTTGGGTTGGACTAAAGCATGTCCCTCAGGATGGGAGCTTTATGGATGGAGGAATATGCAGAACACAAGTGTAAACAAAACAAATGACCGTGTTGCATAAAGAATACCAATAAAGAATACATCAAGAAAGAACTGCATGATCTTTCAAGTCAGACCCTATCTGATGTTCTCAAGTTCTAAGCCTACATGAATGCCTCTCTACAAGAAACATCACATGTGCATGAGTTCTATATATAACCTGTTAATCCGCTTCATGCTCTGGTGCTGCTGAGACATCATCCAGTGGTCCATAGCTTCTCTATGTTACATCACTCTTCATTTTCATCAGCAGACACAAACACACACACACACACACACACACACACACACGATACACACACACACAGACACACACACACACACACACACACACGATACACACACACACACACACGATACACACACACACGATACACACACACACAGACACACACACACACACACGATACACACACACACACACACACACGAGACACACACACACAGACACACACACACTCACACACGAGACAGACACACAAACACATGCAAACACACAAACACGTCTTCACACTCACTCACAGTCAGTCAGTCATACATACAGTTGCTGATGGAGATGTTTTAGTAAACTATTGGATAACCAAAGGTAAATTACACACATGACAAACAAGGAGTCATAATTAAACATTGGTACATTGCTGTTGCTAGGCAAGAACTTAGTGAATTCCTTTCACTGGGCTTGTGTGTGTGTGTGAAGTGGGAATCTGACCTAGGGTCGAATTGCTCGCTCTTACCTAAATCCATGGCTGTCCTACCTTATCAGAGACTGATACCAGACTGTGGCTCTCCTTAGGCATATCCCTGGAACGAGCCAGGGTTGAACAGAGTTTAAACTGAACACGAGTGTTTTTACATGACAAGGGTGTGATTGCTTGTAATAATATTGTTTCTAAACTGAATGACAGTCAAAATTAAGGCGCTATCATAGACGAAGGGAGTGGGTGGAGCGGTAGAGAGCGGGAAACTGAAGATAATGGTGGGGAGCCCCAGAGGGAGGGGCTTTAAATTAGGATGTATGTGTGTATGACTATATAAACAAGGAGCGGGGAGATAGAAGAGGGTTACTCTGCAGATCAGCTCGGCTTTGTTGAAATTGTAATAAAGTCAATCTTGATTCTACAAAAACTCTGGAAGAACTTTGATTTTTTTGATTTTTTATATAGTATAGTGATTATGGCCCCGTGTAGCTCAATTGGTAGAGCATGGCGCTTGCAATGCCAGGGTTGTGGGTTCGATTCCCACGAGGGGCCAGTATGAAAAAGGTATGCACTCACTAACTGTAAGTCACTCTGGATAAGACCGTCTGCTAAATGACTGAAAATATTTTCAACATCATTGCTCCCATTCCTTACTAGTTTTTTGTGTGTTTGGGTATATGTTGTGAAATTGTTTTATATTACTGCACTGTCGGAGCTAGAAGCACAAGCATTTCGCTACAACCGCAATAACATCTGCTAAACACGTGTATGTGACAAATAACATTTGATTTGATTTGATGTATTCACCCCCCTTGGCATTTTTCCTCTTTTGTTGCCTTACAACCTGGAATTAAAAGGGATGTTTTGGGGGGGTTTGCATCATTTGTCAATATTTAGTAGAGCCACCTTTTGCAGCAATTACAGCTGCAAGTCTCTTGAGGTATGTCTCTATAAGCTTGGCACATCTAGCCACTGGGATTTTTGCCCATTCTTCAAGGCAAAACTGCTCCAGCTCCTTCAAGTTGGATGGGTTCCGCTGGTGTACAGCAATCTTTAAGTCATACCACAGATTCTCAATTGGATTGAGGTCTGGGCTTTGACTAGGCCATTCCAAGACATTTAAATGTTTCCCCTTAAACCACTCAAGTGTTGCTTTAGCAGTATGCTTAGGGTCATTGTCCTGCTGGAAGGTGAACCTCCGTCCCAGTCTCAAATCTCTGGCAGACTGAAGCAGGTTTCCCTCAAGAATTTCCCTGTATTTAGCACCATCCATCATTCCTTCAATTCTGACTAGTTTCCCAGTTCCTGCCGATGAAAGACATCCCCACAGCATGATGCTGCCACCACCATGCTTCACTGTGGGGATGGTGTTCTCGGGGTGATGAGAGTTGTTGGGTTTGCGCCAGACAAAGCGTTTTCCTTGATGGCCAAAAAACTCAATTTTAGTCTCATCTGACCAGAGTACCTTCTTCCATGTGTTTGGGGAGTCTCCCACATGCCTTTTGGCGAACACCAAACGTGTTTGCTTATTTTTTTCTTTAAGCAATGGCTTTTTTCTGGCCACTCTTCCGTAAAGTTCAGCTGTGTGGAGTGTACTGCTTAAAGTGGTCCTATGGACAGATACTCCAATCTCCGCTGTGGAGCTTTGCAGCAGGGTTGTCTTTGGTCTCTTTGTTGCCTCTCTGATAAATGCCCTCCTTGCCTGGTCCATGAGTTTTGGTGGGCGGCCCTCTCTGTTGTGGTGCCATATTCTTTCCATTTTTTAATAATGGATTTAATGGTGCTCCGTGGGATGTTCAAAGTTTCTGAATATTTTTTAGAACCCAACCCTGATCTGTACTTCTCCACAACTTTGTCCCTGACCTGTTTGGAGAGCTCCTTGGTCTTCATGGTGCCGCTTGCTTGGTGGTGCCCCTTGCTTAGTGGTGTTGCAGACTCTGGGGCCTTTCAGAACAGGTGTGTATATACTGAGATCATGTGACAGATCATATGACACTTAGGTTGCACACAGGTTGACTTTATTTAACTACAGTGGGGGAAAAAAGTATTTAGTCAGCCACCAATTGTGCAAGTTCTCCCACTTAAAAAGATGAGAGAGGCCTGTAATTTTCATCATAGGTACACGTCAACTATGACAGACAAATTGAGAAAAAGAAATCCAGAAAATCACATTGTAGGATTTTTAATGAATTTATTTGCAAATTATGGTGGAAAATAAGTATTTGGTCACCTACAAACAAGCAAGATTTCTGGCTCTCACAGACCTGTAACTTCTTCTTTAAGTGGCTCCTCTGTCCTCCACTCGTTACCTGTATTAATGGCACCTGTTTGAACTTGTTATCAGTATAAAAGACACCTGTCCACAACCTCAAACAGTCACACTCCAAACTCCACTATGGCCAAGACCAAAGAGCAGTCAAAGGACACCAGAAACAAAATTGTAGACCTGCACCAGGCTGGGAAGACTGAATCTGCAATAGGTAAGCAGCTTGGTTTGAAGAAATCAACTGTGGGAGCAATTATTAGGAAATGGAAGACATACAAGACCACTGATAATCTCCCTCGATCTGGGGCTCCATGCAAGATCTCACCCCGTGGGGTCAAAATGATCACAAGAACGGTGAGCAAAAATCCCAGAACCACACGGGGGGACCTAGTGAATGACCTGCAGAGAGCTGGGACCAAAGTAACAAAGCCTACCATCAGTAACATACTACGCCGCAAGGGACTCAAAATATAACTTTTTGGTAAAAACTCAACACTTCGTATTTGGAGGACAAAGAATGCTGAGTTGCATCCAAAGAACGCCATACCTACTGTGAAGCATGGGGGTGGAAACATCATGCTTTGGGGCTGTTTTTCTGCAAAGGGACCAGGACGACTGATCCGTGTAAAGGAAAGAATGAATGGGGCCATGTATCGTGAGATTTTGAGTGAAAACCTCCTTCCATCAACAAGGGCATTGAAAATGAAACGTGGCTGGGTCTTTCAGCATGACAATGATCCCAAACACACCGACCGGGCAACGAAGGAGTGGCTTCGTAAGAAGCATTTCAAGGTCCTGGAGTGGCCTAGCCAGTCTCCAGATCTCAACCCCATAGAAAATCTTTGGAGGGAGTTGAAAGTCTGTGTTGCCCAGCGACAGCACCAAAACATCACTGCTCTAGAGGAGATCTGCATGGAAGAATGGGCCAAAATACCAGCAACAGTGTGTGAAAACCTTGTGAAGACTTACAGAAAACGTTTGACCTGTGTCATTGCCAACAAAGGGTATATAACAAAGTATTGAGAAACTTTTGTTATTGACCAAATACTTATTTTCCACCATAATTTGCAAATAAATTCATTAAATATCCTACAATGTGATTTTCTGGAAAAAAAAATCTCATTTCGTCTGTCATAGTTGACGTGTACCTATGATGAAAATTACAGGCCTCTCTCATCTTTTTAAGTGGGAGAACTTGCACAATTGGTGGCTGACTAAATACTTTTTTCCCCCCACTGTACTTAGCTAGCGAATGCAGCTAGCAAGTTAAGCCTATTATGATGGTTTGGCTTGGAAAGGGTTTCTTCGCCTGGTCACAGACACCTGATGTTGTGCACTGAAGTCCACAACGCAAAGAGAAAAGGTGAGAGGAGGAGAGCGTGTGGATGCGAAAAGGAATTATAGCTACAACGATCAAAGTGATCATGCTGTTTGTATGTGGCTGCTATGAAAGTGAATTCTGTTAGAGTGTGATCAAGGGGTGTGTTCATATCGCCGATTCTGTTGAAAAGCTTTTCTTAAAACGAGAACGAAACGGGGATAAACATACCTGAATTTGTCCTAATAGAAACTCTCGTTTGCAACCGTTGGACTAATGATGGCACCCTAGATCAGCTAGATGCAGGCAAGGGCGTAGCAGAAGACAAGGACCGGTCCAATAATGAATTTCTTATTGGGCTGCGTTCATTTGGGAAATCCATTTTAAGCACATGAAGGTACTGGAACTTATACAAATATTTTATTCTGACAGACAATAACACACAGTGGTGGTAGTTGACTTCAATGACTTCTCTTGCACTCCTACAACATCAAAAAGGATAAAACCTGTTAAGTTGCGTCAATTCAAATCTGGTATTGGGAACAAAAGAGGTCAATACACGTCTTCTAAAATAGACTAGTATTTTAATTAATGCAAACCACTTCAATGGTAAATATGATGTTCGTGTATATATACGGGTCCACTGAAATACCACGCAGGGCAGACAGAGAACTGATCCATTGTTCTAAGTTCTTCTTCCAATACTCTGACAGAGATAGTTCCCGCTCCCTGCTGGCCAATCAGAGTAGAGACTGAGCGTGGTTTAGACTTACTCAGCCAATCGTTGGCGCACAGGCTGGTCCCAGCCCCTTTGTGCTTTACCGTTGCACACTGTTGCCAGGCATAAGTTGTTATCATCACACCCTGTCTCGAGTCAGCACCCATAGACAGCGTTCCCCTGTACTCTTTGTACCTACGTCCTTGGACGGTTCACAGATCACAAAGAGGCAGTGTTCGTGTATGTGAGACACAAGTTCTTATCTCCCCCTACTCCCTAAAACAGCTCCTCACATTAATCACAGCTTGTTAGGTTAAACAATTTATATCAGTACAGTACAAACCTTTTATGTTTAATCATTAATGCATTCTTTCTAAGCTAGGCATCACATCCAGTTACAAGAAAATAGAACCCCACAATCCCCCTTTTCACACCCACTGGGTGTGAACCCAAAATAAGAAATTTCAGGGAAATTTAGGATTCCCCCTATTGACACCCTCTAGGGTGTCACTCATTAAAATAGAATACAAACAAAAAGAATCACACTTTTATTAATAGGCAATAATGATAATAAAACAGCCTTCAGTCCTTCCATTTACACCTAACTTGTACTAGGTTGGCAACCAGCCACCCAGGAACTTCAAACCTTCACATAAGGAAAGACAAACATTCACAATGGTTAACTTGATTAATAAAGCATAAAACACAGGATTAATAGAACACAAAACACAAGATTACTAAAACATAAAACACAAACAGGGAAGTAAATGTTGGCCCCCTTTAGACACCCTCTAGGGTGTCACTCCACCAAGTCTGGTAGGTCATATCCGTCATTCCTTAGGTCGGAGTCCGGGATTGGGCCGTATCTCACCATCTGTTGGGAAACCGCCTGCTCCATCGCCTTTCTCACCAACCCTCAGACACAGGGAATAAGACAACATCCACAAAGAAGTATACCCATAGAAACTATAACTTCACCCAGAATAGTTACAACAATAGTTTTCCATTTGCCAAATATGTTATCAAACCAACCGTTTAGGGAGCTATCAATACCAGAGTTCTCAGCCAGTTCGTTCGCCAGCGTGGTGAGTCCCTGAAGCGCTTTGGTCACGGACCCGTCCGGTGCTGTATTGTTGGGGACGAAAGTACAGCACATAGATCCAAACAGAACACAAACTCCGCCCCGCTCAGCCAAAAGCATATCTAAAGCTATCCTATTCTGCCATGCCATTAAGCTAGTTGCCGCTGTCTGATCAGCCAATCCCTTTATTGCATCACAAGTGTGGTTTATAAATCTTTGCTGGTTATAGTAAATATAATTTATCCAATCTACGTTTTTATTAATTGTTGACCACCAGAAAATACTTGATTCAAACTCAGCTGCGATCTGATTCCTAGCTTTGAATTATTCTGGAACCCCTTGGGGTACTCCTATCCCATCAATATATATCCTTTCATCAAAGGATCCCGGGAGGAGGTCCCACTTTCTACGTGACAACTCACCAGTCTCTGACACGTTTGATTGTTTGCGTATGTAGGTGAGTTCACAATCAGTTATCACCACACAACCATCAGATGTCAGCACGGGCCTATTTTTGGTTCCTAAAATCCTCTGGCTGCAACAAAGAGGAGAGATTAGTCATGGTCTCTTTAGTTGTGACATTCTCTGTGTGGGAGCAGGAGCTAAGATGCCCTACCCTGTATCCTATCTTATTAGTCCTAGAAAAACAATAAGAATCCCCTGAGACTTCAAACGGAGGAAACCTAGGTCGGGGTGACTTTGTTATCGGGGGATACAGATAGTGCAAGTTGCTACAAGACTCCTTCACCACATTCCCAGGTGGCTTGAACAATTTAATCATGGAGGATAAACCTGACGGAGAGTTAAAGCCTGTCAAGGGGAACGGAGTAGTTGTTAACCTTGGTTTGGCTGTCCCACAGGCATAACAGTCCTCTTTAGACATAGTTCTTGCCGTATACTGAATCCATTCCAACCACAGGTTAGGATCTCTATACCCCGTCTCCACCTGTACTACTTCCTTCAGGTCTAAAGTTTGCACTATCTTCACCACAGCCCCGGTCTCACTACCTCCCTCAGAGAGGTTTACTCTATAGGGTGCCCCAGTTAAAGAGGATATCTCACTTGTCAGGTCTGTAACCTGTTTTAGCGTAATTCAGACTTTCAGACAGTACCTACCCTTATATGGGTCGCACTGCCATTTCTGGTAATTCCCTACTTTAACAAGACTACACCTGTCCATAAACTGTGTATGAGCAACATACCCCGCTCGGTATGAGCAACTACATAGTCCCAGGATGTACATGGTGACATACATATATATCTCCCATCCTTTACGATACTACCAGCCAGTAGTCCCCAACTGGTCCGCAAAGACCTCAAAAGGTGATGTCCTTCCCTAAAGTCCCTAGTACTTCCCCTTTCCCTACGTCTAGCTGTCTCCTATGCCTTCGTAGACTGTGCTCAGGTATTATTTTATCAACTTGTGTTAGGTTAACTACTACTTCTGGCGGATCAGGAGGGTTTGAGTGTGTTAGGAATATGGCCCCCACAATCAGACAGCTACCTACCGTCAGGAGACCTGTGAATCCCCACCCTTGCCCTGAGAACATCTCAGACGCCGGAGGCCAACCCATTGCTTTACCTTCTATCGAACTCACACAGGGATGATCAGACAGGGTAAGGGAATCTTCGTTAAGGAGCCAACCCCCGAGCCCTAGTGGTGATCGGTTCTTTCTCCTAACTCTGTGTTTTTTCGTCAGGTGTAGCTGGGTTTACCTTTTTGCAGTGTGTGACATGCACCCAGGTGGATCTCTCCGCTATTCTAATGGCAAAGGCAGTGAACAATAGGACTTGGTAGGGCCCTTCCCAACAGGCCTGCTTCCAGTTTTTCTTCTTTAGGGACTGGATGCTCACCAGTCACCTGGTTAGATAGAGTGGGTCTCCTTCTCCTTTAGTTCACCTGTGGGGCACAAAACCTCTGACATACGGGTGTGGTTAATAAATTATCTTCACACATGTTCAGCTCTCAATTTATTTTTGTCACGATCGTCTAAGGAGGGAGAGGACCAAGGCGCAGCGTTGAAAGCAAACATATTTATTTTATCAAGATCACACGATCAAAACAACGAAACGTGACGTCCTTGGTTACAAAAACAAACCAACACGGAACAAGAAACCACAACACAAAGTGAAAAGACCGATAGTTAAATATGGCTCCCAATCAGAGACAACCAGCTGTCACTCGTTGCCTCTGATTGGGAGTCACTCAGCCCAACATAGAAAATCAAACATAGAATACACACCCTGGCTCAACATAACATTGTCCCCAGAACCAGGGCGTGACAGTACCCCCCCCTAAAGGCGCGGACTCCGACCGCGCCAACTAAATCCCACAGGGGAGGGACCGGGTGGGCACTCCGCCTTGGCGGCGGATCCGGCTCCGGACCTGATCCCCACTCCCTCTCCAACCCCCCAAAGTACCCCTGGTCCGGTCTGGCCCCGCTGGCCGGAGCCGGACTGACGATACACACCCCTGGCTTGGTGCGTGGAGCAGGAATGGACCGGACTGGGCTGGCGACGCGCACCACAGACTTGGTGCGGAGAGCAGGAACGGGCCGGACAGGGCTGACGAAACGCACCACAGACTTGGTGCGGAGAGCAGGCACGGGCCGTGCCGGACTGATGACGCACACCACTGGCTTGGTGCGGGGAGCTTGGATGGGCCGGACTGGGCTGGCGACGCACCCCGTAGGCTTGGTGCGTGGAGCAGGGACTGGCCGGGCTGGGCTGGCGACGCACACCGTAGGCTTGGTGCTGAGAGCAGGAACGGGCCGGACAGGGCTGACGAAACGCACCACAGACTTGGTGCGGAGAGCAGGCACGGGCCGTGCCGGACTGATGACGCACACCACTGGCTTGGTGCGGGGAGCTTGGATGGGCCGGACTGGGCTGGCGACGCACCCCGTAGGCTTGGTGCGTGGAGCAGGGACTGGCCGGGCTGGGCTGGCGACGCACACCGTAGGCTTGGTGCGTGGAGCAGGGACAGGCCGGGCTGGGCTGGCGACGCGCACCGTACACTTGGTGCGAGGGGCTGGAACAGGCCGGACCGTACTGGGGACACACACCACTGGCTCTACCTCGGGATCTGGAACGGGCCGGACCGGACTGGTAACACACCCCAGTACCTCTCGCCGTGCCTCTACATCCTCCATCCCCTCTTCGACCAGTGGCCCCCGTAACCTGGCGGCCTCCTCTGGCAACCCGCTGGGCCGCTCTATCGCGGCCTCCTGCTGGTCCGACGTCGTGAGCCCCCCCCTAAAAATTTTCTGGGGGTCTCTCCTCCCCGTGGGCCAGGCCTCCATCGTTCTCGCCAGACTCTCACCCCACTGCTCCAAAGTCCAACCTCTCTCCTCTTCTCTTGGCTTGGCCCAGTCGAGACTCCTACTCAACTGCTCCCAAGTCCATCCTCTCTCTTCTTCATGCTGCTTGGTCCTGTTATGGTGGTTTCTTCTGTCACGATCGTCTAAGGAGGGAGAGGACCAAGGCGCAGCGTTGAAAGCAAACATATTTATTTTATCAAGATCACACGATCAAAACAACGAAACGTGACGTCCTTGGTTACAAAAACAAACCAACACGGAACAAGAAACCACAACACAAAGTGAAAAGACCGATAGTTAAATATGGCTCCCAATCAGAGACAACCAGCTGTCACTCGTTGCCTCTGATTGGGAGTCACTCAGCCCAACATAGAAAATCAAACATAGAATACACACCCTGGCTCAACATAACATTGTCCCCAGAACCAGGGCGTGACAATTTTAAAGTATTTTGTCCTCTCCTTCGTATATATTTATAATTTAATCCTACCATCTCCTTATCATCTCCTACCATCCCCCTTTTGACACATGATTTGCCCATGTGTCAATATTGCCACCTACCTAAACAATCACTTAGATTGTGCCTTCCTCTGATTACTGCAGCTCATTGCATTAATTTAGTTTCAAATACCAACTTGTTGTTTATTAAAGCATACTAAAAATGAAATTTAAATTACAACATTTGATAATACCTAAATTTACTTCTATCCCATAAAAGTAATCCAAGATTAGTACAATTGACTAGCAACAGGTATCCCTCATTCAGGGAAAGCTCTCTCTCTCTTCTGTTATTTTATGGTTCAAATCATATATATTATTACTAAATTTTCTTCACACTTTTCACAGTATTATAAATTACCCTCAACTTAGTAAAATAAACTATCTTAAAGTCCTCCTCTCATGCCTTTAGAATTTACTAGTGTGGATGATTAATTAACACCAGAAGGTTAAAACAGAGTTCAGAGGCAATTGAAATTATTCAACGAACTGTTCCATCCCATAGTATACCAAACATTACCATTATTCTAAATATTTCATAAATGTTACTTATCCCAAGTGTTCATTAAGTCCTCATGGCATTCATTCTCATAAGAAATCATATATACCCCAAACTCAGAAAAAACCTAAAAAACTCCATAAAATTCACTGTGTGCTCCTCTAAGACCTATCACCCTTGACCTGCTGAAAACCCCCCAAAATTGAAACAACAAGGCTTTATAAACATCATACTAGGTGTGTTGTTTTTTGTTTGAAAAAACCCAATTTGAAAAACAACAACCACAAATAGCCAGGCCCCACTTAAATACTGCCTAACTTCACTACTGCTCCCCCTAGCCCTGGGCAACATTCCAATGAGATAAGCTAATTATCTTTCTCCTGGTTATAATCTAAAGATGGTAGTACACACAAAACATGATACAGATATCCCCAGTCCTAACCCATCAATAATTGTTTGTATCAATCTAATTCCTCATAACTAATCCATAAAACCACTCAAAATTCCTCGAGTATACAATGATTATTTAATTAATTACCCCAACTCTGCTACATGTGATCTCATCTCAAATGATCCATTATCAATTATTTGATCAACCCCCTAGGAAAATCTGTCTCCCCTTCTATTGTTCCTGTCCCCCCTGTAAATGCCATTTCATTTTTTAGCCAATACAATCATGGTTACATCAAAAGTAATGCAATGTCTATATTAGGGTGTAAGGTAAATTATTCCTGTTTTCTTTTTTCAGCTAAACATTTTATATCCCTCAGTTAATGGTATTTTCTCCCTAATATATCTTCATACTCTTCTTCTTTCCCTAAATGAGATTTAATCCATTGCCTTTCCTCTACTATCCTTCTATCATTACTGGATCAATGATAATAACTGTAATAACTATTCATAATAATTGTAATAACTATTTCACATTAAATTGTACCTTTTTCTGATAATGTTATAATTGTAGCCTATTGCATTACTATAGTTTAAAATATACGTTTGTTTATTTAACAAATCCAGAACCCACACAGGCTAGCGCCATTCCCCCAGCACAACAGCCAAAACCACTTGCATCCCCTGTTCCCCGTAACGAAAATAAATTATCGTTCTAGAATTTACCAACTATTTGTATACACCACTGGCGTCAAGCAACCCATCGAATAAAGTAATAACAATTAGAATTTATCAAAGCACTGCCTTCCAGTCAAGTATCTAGACCTCTACTTGAAATCCCACAGTTCAATCTAACTCGCTTGACTGTCTCTATTTTATTATTTTTTTCTCCCGCTAACCAGAGCCATAAATTACTCTCCTTTGTCCTCAACTCAATTTTCACAGCTCTATCGCCATTTCAGTTCGCTATTCAATTTTTAAAACAGTTCTCTCTGATTAGGCCCTAATTAATAAAACAAATACTTGTTATCGTTGATAAGCATACATTTAATGATATTCCTAACATTTGAACTATCTCTCATCCCTCCCCTTGCTCCTTTCTATCCAACGGGGAAGGCGCGGGGACCTAGTAACATATTTTCATAGACCTTTCTAGAAGACTTCTACTTAAGCTATCTAATTCAACCTTTCACATTTCTCAATCCACGTAATAATCTAGGTCTATAGCCCCAATGCGAAAGCTTTACCCACTGTCCCTACCTGTGTTCGAACCAGGGACCCTCTCCATACATTGCCAGTCACTCCACACATTCCGCGATGCTTTCAAAGCACGCCAAACAACCACTTCCATTCGCACAACCAGCCACGTCATCACTCCCGACTAGCCAGCCCTTTCATCTCAAACACCCTAGTAGCAAAAATAAAACACACTTTCAAACAGCGTTCTGCAATTACCTCTATCATCGCGTTTAAAAACTAACGTAACAACATTAACCATCCTCTATTGCTGTAGTAACGTCTTGTTTGGTTCAGTTTATTTATTACGGAGTGTCCATAATACTATAATAATACATAATCGAATTCCCCTCATACCTACAGACTTCACCTCATGCCACCGAAATGCCCAACAAAACATAATAGTTCAATGGAGCCCCCTATTGGCTCTCCACTATTTATACATTACTTCCATACCCACATTAGTTATGGTCCGATTACCCATTAAACCTTATCACATGATCAAACAACGGCACAACCTTAAACTCATATGGGGCGGCAGGCAGCTTAGTGACCAATAGCGCCGCGCCAACAACCGAGAGGTCGCCGTTTCCAATCCCCGAGCCGACCAGGCGAAAAATCTGCCGATGTGCCCCTGAGCAAGGCACTCAACCCCAATCGCTCCCATAAGTTGCTCTGGACCAGAGCGTCTGCCAAATGACCAAAAATGCAAATGTAAATATTCTCTACTTTCTCACCCATGATGTAGGTCTACGTTCGGGTGAGCAAGTTCATACGTATATATCGTTAGAAATGTATAGGTACCTCTCAAACAATCGCCCCGTGGTGGCGCCCCCCAGTCTCTCCTGACTTCTCCAAAAACCATACTCTCGCTGTCTCCAGCCCCTCCCCTCCTGTGTCCAGTCGGAACAGGCTTTGTCTGCTTTTCGTTTTAGCGTTTCCAATATTCTGCCGTTATTTAAAGTACGTTAGTCTATTTATTTAAATCAAATTATTCCCACCTAATTAGTTAAAGTCGGTGCATATTTATATTTCAACGATAAACCAAATTATTTCAGTCTAATTATTTAACCAATATTTTGCAGGGTCAAACATCAAACGTTAAATCAAATAATAAACCAAATTGCTTCAACATAATTATTTAAAACCAGTATTATGCTATGTCAAACATCAAACGTTACAGTTCAGTTATATCAGTTCAAACGTTTCAGTTTAGTCATACTAGTTATTCATTATTTTACCTTTATGTTCCCAATTGTTATTAACGGGTTAGACGGTTTAAGCAACCACAAACCCAATAGTTATTCACAAATTATACAGTTTGGACAGCCACAGACATCTTTAATTCCTAATTAGTTTTCTATCAAGGTATGCAGGTTTATTAATTTTAATAACCACTCTTTCACTGTTTATTTTGTCTGGGATCATTCGCACCCTCATTCATACGACACCCTATACTTTAAAGTGCCCCTCTGATCCTAGCCGTATCTAGCCCTCTGATACGTGTCAATAGCGCAACACTTTTAACCAATAATTCCCTACGCCTCCAGTTCTCACCACTTGTGATCCTAGCCTGGAGTCGACTAAAATGTAAGTGCCCCTATGATCCTAGCCGTATCTAGCCTTCTGATACGTGTCAATAGCGCAACACTTTTAACCAATAATTCCCTACGCCTCCAGTTCTCACCACTTGTGATCCTAGCCTGGAGTCGACAAAAATTTAAGTGCCCCTATGATCCTAGCCGTATCTAGCCTTCTGATACGTGTCAATAGCGCAACACTTTTAACCAATAATTCCCTACGCCTCCAGTTCTCACCACTTGTGATCCTAGCCTGGAGTCGACTAAAATTTAAGTGCCCCTATGATCCTAGCCGTATCTAGCCTTCTGATACGTGTCAATAGCGCAACACTTTTAAGCCAATAATTCCCTGTACCCCCAGTTCCCACCCCTGGTGGTCCTAGCCTGGGGATTTCAGTATTTTTCCCCGATCCTAGCCGTACCTAACCCTCTGGTACGTGCCGGTGAAACAATACTCTATGGTACCAAGGTTTAACATCACATTCACCACAGGTTACATGTCACAATATGGTGCTTATCTACTCATAATAGTTTCATAATTTAGTTCACTTACATCAAACAGGTGTTTCACAAAATTAATTTGGATAAAGCCAATGTGCAGAACTTTAGTTATATAACAATAGGTGTCTGCTTACCTGTTTTTAGTAGTCCGGACTCTTTGTGAAACACACCGTCCAATGACAGAGATGTCCAATGGGCCGGACAATACCCAGCGAAGTCCCTTCTACCAGATCACAGTCGGTGGTCACCAATTGTTAAGTTGCGTCAATTCAAATCTGGTATTAGGAACAAAAGAGGTCAATACACGTCTTCTAAAATAGACTAGTATTTTAATTAATACAAACCACTTCAATGGTAAATATGATGTTCGTATATACGGGTCCACTGAAATACCACGCAGGGCAGACAGAGAACTGATCCATTGTTCTAAGTTCTTCTTCAAATACTCTGACAGAGATAGTTCCCGCTCCCTGCTGGCCAATCAGAGTAGAGACTGAGCGTGGTTTAGACTTACTCAGTCAATCGTTGGCGCACAGGCTGGTCCCAGCCCCTTGGCGCTTTACCGTTGCACACTGTTGCCAGGCATAAGTTGTTATCATCACACCCTGTCTCGAGTCAACACCCATAGACACCGTTCCCCTGTACTCTTTGTACCTACGTCCTTGGACGTTTCACAGATCACAAAGAGGCAGTGTTCGTGTATGTGAGACACAAGTTCTTATCTCCCCCTACTCCCTAAAACAGCTCCTCACATTAATCACAGCTTGTTAGGTTAAACAATTTATATCAGTACAGTACAAATCTTTTATGTTTAATCATTAATGCATTCTTTCTAAGCTAGGCATCACATCCAGTTACAAGAAAATAGATCCCCACAAACCTTAACACAAAAAACGCTGAATCTGGACAGCGTGCACATGTTGAAAACATGCTAGCTGTCAGTGTACATGGCTAACAGGACGAGAGCTAGCATAGCATAGCTAACAAGTTAGCATGAAAACACGGTTATAACCAAAATACATTACAACAAACTACATGTCATTACGTTGTACATTAGTTCATACAACTTCTGGGACAGTTTGGACATAATTATTTCAAAAGAAAGTGCTTTTAACTGGGAAAGGAATGGAGAAGCATTTCCGACCAACTAGTCAGTCTATCAGCATGAAACAAATGGGAATAGAGCGCATAAAAATAGAGCTAGGGTGCAATACCGTCAAGCAACCACACGATGTCAGTCAAATACCCATGAATGAAACGTCAATAGAAATCAGTTAAACTATAAGGCAAATTGAAACATGAACTCAATAACATGAATTCAATGCTTATTAAACACATTTTGTGTTGCAGCATTTCTCTCTGTGGTTACGTGTTGCAGCATCTCTGTGGTTACGTGTTACAGCATCTCTCTGTGGTTACATGTTGCAGCATCTCTCTCTGTGGTTACGTGTTGCAGCATCTCTCTGTGGTTACATGTTGCAGCATCTCTCTCTGTGGTTACGTGTTGCAGCATCTCTCTCTGTGGTTACGTGTTGCAGCATCTCTCTCTGTGGTTACGTGTTGCAGCATCTCTCTCTGTGGTTACGTGTTGCAGCATCTCTCTCTGTGGTTATGTGTTGCAGCATCTCTCTCTGTGGTTACGTGTTGCAGCATCTCTCTCTGTGGTTATGTGTTGCAGCATCTCTCTCTGTGGTTACGTGTTGCAGCATCTCTCTCTGTGGTTATGTGTTGCAGCATCTCTCTCTGTGGTTACGTGTTGCAGCATCTCTCTCTGTGGTTACATGTTGCAGCATCTCTCTCTGTGGTTACATGTTGCATCACTTCTCTGTGGTTACGTGTTGCAGCATCTCTGTGGTTACGTGTTGCAGCATCTCTCTCTGTGGTTATGTGTTGCAGCATCTCTCTCTGTGGTTACATGTTGCAGCATCTCTCTCTGTGGTTACATGTTGCAGCATCTCTCTCTGTGGTTATGTGTTGCAGCCTCTCTCTCCGTGGTTACATGTTGCAGCATCTCTCTCTGTGGTTACATGTTGCAGCATCTCTCTCTGTGGTTACGTGTTGCATGGTTTTCTGTGATGAACAAACAAGGATTAAGAGTGTCTCAGGAGTCTAAATGACTTGGATGAACATAATTTCTGTTTGTAGGAGGAATGACAACCAGGAAACCATGACTGTGTGTTCTCTAATGAACTAATTATTTAATTGTTGATGTCATTTTATATTCCCACTTATTCTCCAATCCCCTCTTGAACCCCATTCATAGCTCCGCATTGACATGATTGGGTGAAGGTAGGTGGGGGCGGGAGGTCCTGTATAAACATAAACTTACTTCCTTGACAACTTCATTCACAACAGCTCTGCGATGCTCCGCGAAGCTCAAGAAGTATGAATGCTGTGACTTCTGTAGAGGCCGTATCTCCACAAATGCTGCACGGCCAGTGCAGACTTCGGGTTGAGCATGCAGTGCCTTTTTAGGCAGGATTAGGTGGCGGTCTATGGCGGCGGATTGACGAGGGCGGCATTTTCTGAGCTAAACTGGCCAAGACGCACCTCCAACAACAACACATAAAACCTCCACATAATTCTGCCCCAAAAACAATGATACTTTCTCTCAACCAGTGGCTTATGGGCTTTTTAGGTGAGCGCTGATGCCGCCCTGTGATAAGCAGTGCCCACTTTGTCAAAGGCAGGGACGCAAAATATTTCTGTTGTCCGTTCCCAGCGCGCCTCTGCAGGGTGCTGTTGGAGAGACGCATCGTTGCAGAGCTCCATCAACGCTCCTTCAAGAAAATAATCTTAACGTAAATCATGTAGCAGAAAGAGTATGTGGCCTTTTCTGTAGCCTATAAACTGGAGATAAAATGTACGACAACGTAATGAGACGGACGCGTTTTACATCGCGCAGGTTTCTCCGATCAAATAGCCTAACCTAAATGGCGTACAATCAAATAAAAAATGGGCTGACGTGTTAACAAACAACATATCAAGATAGGTTAAAGTAAAATGGACAATATGGAATGGACAATCACGCTACTCACAACTGCTGTCCAGGAGTTTCATCCCGTGGGCTAAATTGTTATGATCAGTGGTTTAAAGTTTGTATCTGTAAAAACATGTACGGGATGATTATAGTGAAAAAGAAAACACTTCTGCATTTTAGATACGTTTTCATCATCATTTTGCTTACTGGGACTATATTCTTTCTTTTTGTGGGGGGCAGAAAGGCCAGGACCAGCTCTGAATGTGTGTGTGTGTGTGTGTGTGACCTCTGCGTTGCCCTCTGTTCAGTGTTGATGCCCTGAGTCTGTGTTCTCTGTACCTCATGTCATCAGCGTGGTCTTTTCCCAGCCTCCTGCTGGCTTCTGGCTGGCCCTAAGGTCTATATATACACACACACACACACACACACACACACACACACACACCAAGCATCCTGCTGGCTTGCCCTCTGCACCCTCTGTGGTCTAAAAGAAGACGTACACACGAGGCATCCGCAATGAACTGAAACAAATAGAAAATGAGTCTTATGAGAATGTGCCACAGAAGCAGAGATCAACCAGAGAAAACCAAGAGATGTTTGGAGCCTTTTTGAGAGCCTTTGATTCTTGTGGTAAAAGGACAATCATCAACTTG